>NC_134562.1:30950643-31250643 GCF_025594145.1 Primulina tabacum | reverse complement strand
GAGGGATGCTCGAAGGTCCTTAATGATGAGGTCCTTGTCAGGGACGGGTATAACACTCATACGTGCTGTGGTCCGAGTGCGAGGCATAGAAGAACTTGAAGCCATTTCCTGAAATCGAGAAAAAAAATTGGAAAGGCTCAGAGTAAATCAATCATATAGAGCAGAAAGCAGCAAAAATGCAGGAATAGAAATTTATCGAAAATTTTCCAAAAATGGCAATTTTCGAGATATGTACATGGATGGAAAGCACATGTCTAGAGGATTCCAGAACAGTTGACGGAATCGAATTCGGAGTTTCCTACGAAAAGTTATAGGAGTTACAAAACTTTCCTAAAACGGCAAAATCGAGGTTTCGGAGGCCTAAACGAAGGAATTTCGCGATTTCGCGCTGTAGCTCGTCTTGATAGTTGGGCCGTTTCGGAGGGGATAACATTGGCAGATTTATAAAATTCCACCGAAAATTTTTCCGAAGATTTTCTTCCCCAACCGGATTATGAACCTGGCGGCTCTGATTCAACTTAAATGTCACGCCCCGAGACCGGGTTATGACACCGGCGTTGTTTAACAACCACACGATCGAAAAACAACCAGCCTCGTAGTACATCATAAACCGAAACCAGTTTATTATCATAAATTTCCCAAAAGTTCACTGTCTTTACAACTCAAAAGAAATAGAAACATGCGGAAGCGTAAATACACGATACTGAAATCATAAGACAGAATAATCGACGGGTCCCGAATTAGACTGCTTCATCACCATCCCCAAAAGTAGTCTTGCTCCTCATCCTCAATTTGATTCTCATTCTTATCTGGGTGGGAAAGTAAGGGGTGAGTATTTTGGAGAAATATTCAGTAAATGGGGGCCGATCGCGCATGACCATTATCGAGGATATACATATGAATAAATTATCAAAATTTCAATATTAAGCAGGTTGAATCAAATACTAACACAAATACGAATATAGCACTGAAAATCATCTCATTTTCTATGGTTTTTACTGATCAGTCCCCTATATGTTACTCCTCTAAGGGGCGAGGCCAAAGGAACGGTTATTATAACCCACCGCATCAGGGCCTAAACAAAGTATATCAAAGTTCGGAATTTCCTTTACCATTTCTAAATCGAGTCATTATAGTGCATTTCAAAAAAAATTCAAACATGCTTTCACATATTTAACTGATATCGAACAAAGAACAATTCAAGGGATTTCAATACCAAATGAAAATGAATATATCACGCCGACCGAATTTTCAAAGTCATGTTTAATTTATTTTCGAAACATATTATGCCCACTTAAAAGGAAATAAGTGTGCCAAATAAAATAGTATCAAGAACCCACTTACAAATAAAGATATATAGCAAAAGCCCACTTACAGTATTCTGACTGCTCAAGGAAACGTAAACGTGAACGGTGAGATTGCGGCAGAGCTTTGTTACTAGAGGGCGAAGAGCTTCGAGAATACGGTGCTGCTAGAGAGGATTTCGAGAATTTGGATGTGCAAGTTTCGAATGAGGAGCCTTCCTTTTTATAGGCACGAATAATCTGCTACAAGGTAAGCTCTGAAGTCGCTCCACGAATGACGCTGCGTTGATGGCTCCACGAATGACGCTGATGGCTTAATCAATGGGTGATTGCACTAACCTCTCCCGGATGAATGTGGCCACTTTTTGGTTCAAGGTGCTCACTCGAGATTTATGCTGAAATTGAGTGATTTTGGCTGTATGAGTTCCTCCACAATTGGTGCACTTCCATAGTGCATGGTCTTCACAAAAATGGTGCAATAAAAGTGTTTTCTAAATCTAAATACCAGTAAATAAAAATCAGTTCCTAAATAAAGCTTAAAAAAAAAACACCAACAATCTCTACAACAACCTTATTTCATTTCCCACAAATGTATTTTTCATCATAAGTTGACAGCCAACTCCTTTGGAAAATCATAAATAGAAATTGGAAAATTCTTCTCTTTTCTTAAAAAAAATATTTTTCTGGAAAATTCTAAAAAATTACGGAAAATTTTGAAATTTCAATGCAGACAAAGAAATTAGTAATTTACGTGTTCGAATACGAATTTGCTTGTTAGGGTTGAAAAAACAGCATAAAACTCCCTTCAGCGTTAGATATCTGCTAATCTCCACAGCCTTGGGAAAATAATGGCTTCTGAAATTTTTTTGGTACTCTGTCTCAGCTTCATCTCACCTTTATTCTTGTTCTTACTCCTGAAAAAGAAGAGAACGAAAAAGCTCCCTCCTGGCCCTCAAAGCTCCCAATTATAGGCAATCTTCATCAGCTAACTGGGAAGTTGCCTCATCGATCCTTCCAAGAATTATCCAAAACATATGGAGATCTCATGCTCTTGCATTTGGGGTCGGTGCCTACATTGATCGTCTCGTCGGCCGACATGGCACGAGAAATCTTTAAATCACACGATCTTGCTTTCTCGGGGAGACCGCGCATTTATTTAGGCAAGAAAAGCGATTTTGTTTCATCTTGTACTATTGCTTTAGCACCATATGGTGAGTATTGGAGACAAGTAAGAAAAATCGCGGTTTTGGAACTATTTTCGGTTAAGAGGGTCCAATCTTTTGGTAGAATACGGGACGAAGTCACGAAGAGGTGGCTTTCATGATTCAACGTATATCTGAACACAATACAGATCCTGTAAATTTGAGTTCATTAGCATTTTCGCTGTCGAATAACGTCATCTGTCGGGCTGCTTTTGGAACGATGAGCCCTGATGATCATGGGAACAAAGATGGAAGAATGAGCAAGTTTCAACAAATGCTTCTTGAAATGCAGCAGCTGGCTGCTGCATTTAATGTTGCAAACGTTTTTCCATGGCTGACTTGGGTTAACAAGTTTAACGGTGTCGAGCGGAGGATCGACAAGATTTTTATGGAAACGCACGCCTTTTTCGACAAAGTTATACAAGAACATCGTGATCCCAAGAGGCCAAAACCTGATCAAGAAGATATTATTGATGTTTTGCTTCGAATTCAGGACGACCCCAATCAAGAAATCAAGCTGAATGATGAGCATGTCAAGGGTCTTCTTGGAGTATATATGTATTTTCTTTCTTAGAGTTTTCCATTCAATTTTTTCTTAAATTTTACTAGAAAAATAGTTTTTTTTGTTTAATTTCGGTTTTGAATTGGTGACTTGTTACGTCCGTAAATGAACAAAAATAATGGAAAATTTAAAAAACCGAATTTTTAAAATGTAATAGACCAAAAACCAAAACTATACAAGTTATTCAACGAAAGAAATCATATTCTCTTTTTTTTGGTAAGAGCATCTCATATCGAACACCAAACTAAATCGAACATTTTACGGTCTGGCTTCTTGATTCAAAAATAGACATCAGTTGAAATATTCTCTACTTACTAGTCTGAACAAAAAAATTTAGAACCTCAAACAAGAACATAGTGAAAGAATTGTTTATATTAGTTTCAAATATGGATAAATTTTAGAGGTATGGAATGAATATTTGCAGGAACTATTTTCTGCTGGAACTCATACTTCATTTACAACAATCGAATGGACAATGGCAGAGCTGATAAGAAACCCCCAAGTTAAAGAAAAAGCTCAACAAGAAGTGAGAAAAACTTGTAAAGGAAATGTTTTAGTAGAAGAGAAGGATCTCCAAAGACTCACATACCTAAAATCAGTCATAAAAGAGTCGTGGAGGTTCCATCCACCTGTCCCGTTACTGGTCCCTAGAGAAACTACTGAGGATTGCACCATTGACAACAAATACGAAATCCCAGCAAAGACAAGTCATTTTTAACGCAGCTGCAATCGGAAGGGACCCAAAATATTGGAAAAACCCGGAAAAGTTCTATCCTGAGAGATTTTTGAATAGCGAGATCGATTTCAGAGGACAGCATTTTGAGTTGTTGCCATTTGGTGCTGGCAGAAGAGCTTGCCCTGGAATCAATTTTGCAGTTTCTTTGGTAAAGCTTGCACTCGCGAATCTTTTGTTTTCGTTCGATTTGGAGCTCCCGCGGGGAATGTCAGCGCAAGAGCTTGATATGGAAGAAGCACTTGGGATCGCAACGCACAAGAAAATCCCACTTTGCCTCGTAGCTTCTCCACCAACAAATGATATCCATTGATATTTATTGTAATAGTATTTTTATTATCGCAAGAAAAATATGAGGTATGCTGTAACGGCTTGGATTCTACGATTTTTTTACTGTACTAAAAAAATCTCACTTTGTCTTGTAGCTTCTCCACCAACTAATGATGTCCATTGATATCCTTGTCATAGTATTTATATTATTGCAAGAAGAATCGATGTATGTGATACCACAATGTATTGGCAAACAAATAAAACTGTGCCTATTCCATGTCAAGAAAATGCTTTGAACTCTATGGCTTCTGTTTCTCTTGTAAATTATTTGCCATAAGCATTTAGTGATGATCATAAACACCCCTTCAATTCCGTGTTCAAATATATTAATTAACATCATTATCGCCCCGTACCATCTAGTGGCGGGTTGTGAGCTGGTCGAACGCCTGGTCTACCATCTAAAATATGTGAGTTGAATTGATAATTTTTCCACATGTAAAAATATAAGCAAGCTTGCCCGCCTAGTTGCAGGCTTCAACTGCCCGCTAGCCCGACGTCTCTATGGCTACTTTCTTCTTTCTAGATCCAAATTACCACCACGTGACTCTATCTTCTTTGTAAGATTCTCTACTATGTAGGGCAAAACTCTTGGATCATGTAGACCTCGTATATGGCACGCATGACACCGGAACTAAATCATATTATTTATTATGTACACAAACTCGTCGATTGTGTTTGGGTATTGTAATTTAAGTATAAGGAACAAATGAAAAGCATTTATTCTAGTGATAACTTATAGTTCGTCTGTCACTAAGATCTTCATTATTATATAATAAGGAAATATGTGTAATTCACATGTGGGCGTATAATGCTAACTAATCGAATTTGCAAAAACTATAAATAAACTAAAGATATAGTAATTAATTGTGTCGAGCGTGGACCCAGGGCCGGACCTTTTATGAGGCCAAAGAGGCAACCGCCTTAAGGCTCGGTCCTTGAGAGGGTTTAATATATATATTTTGAGTCGATAATCTATTGAAATAAGTTTTTGTTGGCCCAATATTAAATAAAAAGAAGAGTAATTTGAATATTTTTTGTCTATAATTGACCAAACTCGATTTTTTCTTAAAGTTCGGTTTGAACAATTTAAACAATATCAAGAGACTTTGGGGGATTTGTTGAATTTGGAGAAGTTAACGAGTTAGTTTTTAAGTAGCTTAATAAAGTATTGTATTGAGTTTCAACAATTTTTTAAGATGCTACAGTTTTGGTAAAACTGAATGATTTATTATATCTCAAATACTTATATTGCCTATAAGATTTTGTTAACGATCTTAGTAATAATTGCATAAGCATAAATAAGTTTATCGAAGTTGAAGTTAATATACATTTATCTTCGATCAATAATGTCACAAAATAGACTAAATGAGCTAGCTATCTTGTTGATTGACAAAGAAATGAACCGAAAACTAGATTATACAAATTTGATATATATATATATATATATATATATATTCCTCTAAAATAGCTAGACGATTATTATTTATGTAATTATTTCTTCAGGCTCCATCGAATAAGCTCTGCGTGGACCAATACAAATGCACTCTTTGATTTTTTTTTTCTATCTTAAAAGAGAGCTATTTATAATTTTTATTTAGATTATGGAACTACATTAGGTAATTAATGGACGATATATTTTCCAAAATATTTTCCCACATTTCTCATCCAGAACTTGTAAAACAAAACAATTCCAAGTTGCTTTGAATAATGCTTCTATATCAATCCTTTTTCGACCCAAGGTTAACTTCAACAACTTGAGCCATAACGTTATATCTATACAAAAGGTATTCATTTTATTAAGTAAATTATAAGATAAAATTCTTATTTTATTAATATAATAAAATATAAATGTCACACATTTGTAAATTATATACGTCAAATATCATCTAAAAATCTTCACATTTATATAATTTTGATATGTTCATCCCACCGTGCTTGAAAAAATCTAGCCCATTTTGAACAGAAACTCCAGCCCAGGCCTGTGACTGTATTATGGTTGGTCCAGAAACCCATCTATCCCAACCGGTCCATTATGAAAATGGTCCAATCTAGTATGTTTTTATAAATATGAGCCCACTTCAAAATGGGCCCAAGCAGTCCAGCCTTGTTTATATATCTAATATTATCATTCATATCCACAGCATAATCCATCGCTCCTTATCCTAAAACCTCGAACCCTTCCACTCTGCTTCTTCTTCCTCTTATTTTCGCTATAACATTCAATTTACAGACGTTATTCTGTGCTGTTTTCGATAGCATAACTGAATATGGCGGCAAATGGTTTCTTGATTACAGTCCCCGCGCGTCTCACCATCTCGAAAGCTTCATATTCATACCCTTATCTATCAATCCCATTCAAACCAGTTAAATCCCAGTTCTCGAGTTCTTGTTCTTATTTTTCTTTTTCTTCAATGTCATTCCCTTCTGTGTTTTCTCTGGACAAGAGAGAAACCCTTTTGAGAGTTTCTGTGATGGCTGCTCAGCAAGAAGGGAACAACCCAGCTGTTCTTGAAGAAGAGCGAGGTGAGGAAGAGGGGGTTCTTCAGGGGATTGCTAACTGGGATATTTCGGAGAACGAATCCGTAGGTGAGGAGACTGATGCTACCGTGGAAGCTGTGGGGGATTCTGGAGAGGATGATGGGTATGTGGAACCGCCTGAGGAAGCTAAAGTGTTTGTTGGGAACCTGCCATATGATGTTGATAGTGAGAAGTTGGCTCAGATTTTTGAGCAGTCTGGTGTTGTGGAGATTTCCGAGGTAATTTGATGGTTTTTTTGGAATTGAGATTTTGTTTTGTAGAATTTTGAGTAAAATGATTGATTTTATGGTTATTGGCTTTTGGTTGAGTTGTAGTGAGATAAATAGCTTCTTTTGATTGGTTTTGCTTTTTAAAATGTATTGTGGATTTGCAGGTCATTTACAATAGATACACTGACCAAAGTCGAGGGTTCGGGTTTGTGACCATGAGCACTGTGGAAGAAGCTAAGAAGGCTGTGGAAATGTTTCATCGCTATGTGAGTTTCATAATTTTCTTTATTAGAATTAGATTGTCGGATTTTGTAGTTTACTGCATTTTATAGAATTATACTGTTGTAAGTTAATCGATTTGAAAAATATTTGTTTAATTAATTGTAGGAAGTTATAGGTCGCCGAGTATACTCTTGGTCTAGTTCGTGGGGACTAAGGCATAATAGTGAGATCATCCATTTGCTGCATATTTTGGATCATCACGAGTTTGACACTCTCGCTAATCTTTGGAGAGTACATTAGATAATGTAGGTCATAAAACCTTCAAAGTGATAATGGTCATGATGTGATACTTGTGGTTTAGTATGCATCTTGTGATTCGAGCCCAGGATTTATATCCGGAATCTCCATTTGTAATACAACTGGGGTATCACACGAGCAGAGCAAGAACTTGGCAATGTGATGCATTGCTTGGGTATACAGTATTAGGTTGTTAAGGTGTCAGGATGATGTGATCAAATACATTTTATTTGATAATTAGGTGTTGAAGGATCTTATTTGTTGGTTATTGAGATCATAGGTTGTTTTATCTATGTTTACGGGTAGCTAAATATTGGTCTTGGAAAATGGTTAGATAGATTGCTAATCAGTGCATTATACAATTGATGTGCTGGCCGTGCTCAATGGTTAGAAGAAGTAACAGCATTCTTTGGATGATTACTGGGGTCTATAAACTCCCATCAAACTATACTCCCCTGAGATGGCCTCCACTCTACGTATGAAATGGACTTTTAGATTGGGACGGAATCTAGTCCCTCTCAGGAGTGCCCAATTCTTACACATGAATCGTGAATGTGATGTTTGGCAAGTTCCTTGCGCTTCTGATCTTAACATAGACAATTATGTCTTTTGCACTACTAATTTTCCTCGTACCAATCCTGGTAGACAAACAAAAACAATATCTTTTGGGATCTGTTAATTAGCAGTTATTCCCGCACATCTTGGTTACTTTACCTTTTTTTTCCCCAAGTTATCATATGTTACAGCTTCCAATTACAAGCAGCTCTTCTCTTAATAGGAAATAAATGGAAGGCTGCTAACAGTATACAAAGCTGCTCCAAAAGGATCACAGCCTGAGCGCCTTCCCCGGGTTTTTGAACCCACATACAGAATTTATGCGGGAAACCTTCCATGGGGTTTGGATGACGAGCGTCTTGAGGAGATGTTCAGCGAGCACGGTAAAGTCATAAGTGCTCGAGTAGTCTCTGATAGAGAGACTGGAAGATCACGTGGCTTTGGCTTTGTGGTGATGTCAAGCGAGTCTGAAATGAACGATGCCATCGCTAACCTTGACGGACAGGTGAATCCCTTTTCCCTTTATATTGTCTCAGCGCGCAATTGATTTCAGAAATCAATGTTAAATTATTGCATCATTAATTTTCTTGATGCAGAACTTGGATGGGCGAGCAATCAGAGTAAACTTCGCTGAAGAGAGACAAAGGCGCAGTAGTTTTTAATTTGCTTAAAGACCAATACTAGAGAATGTCTGTGTTTCATCGTTTTTGTAGCTAGATCTCTCGGTGTTCGAAGACCAGAGCCACGGGATGGGGTAGTATTAATCAACAGTATGTTTATTAGAATTGATGTATTTTTCTTGTTTGAGTTGGATATGGAGGATAACTATGGTTCTAATGAATAGTCAAAGTATATGTATTTTGGGAGACGATATATCATTTCGTGAAAGAACATTGCCCTGTATACAATGATTCAAAATTATTTGGGATGTGTGCATTGGATGATGGATTGTATACTTTCTCTAGCATCGAAATCCTTTAGATAATGATATAGCTCATGTTATCAAAATTTGGTTTTGATGATGTTGGAAGGGGACTATTCTTTGAGTCATATCGAATTATTTGAAAGTATGCTGATCAAAAAGTAGAATTCTTGAGATGATAAAAAAAAGGTTTATGCTCGATTCGAAATTAAAATTAGTAATTTTGCACACGGCCTCACTCTAATTTTGTGATCTTTAAATTTTTTGAATCTATTGCAATCCTTCGATATCCATTACATTATTGAGTTCGAAGTTCAAACAACATATAAAGCTAGCAAGCAGTATAAAACATAAGGTCACTTCCAAATTTATCCTTTTTTCTTTCTGTTTGTGACGAACGCTACTATAAAATTTATTTAGTCATGTTCTTACAAAGTAAGGGGGAATTATAAAAGTCGCATCATCCGGTTATTGCGTTTTTTGAGAAAGAAAAGGCGTTTTTGGAAAAAGGTCAGTGCGCTTGATTGGCCACAGCAAGTTTAGAACATACGTTGTTCACTTCTACAGCGACTGCTCACAGCTCTAGAAATTCAGAAGGGATTTTTTTTTTCCTTCTTCTTCGTCGCTAGATGTCATCAATTAATCATCACTGGAAAATCCCAGATCATTTATTAAAATCCCTGACAAAGATTCCGCGATCAGACACAAAAAACTGTTATCCAAGATGTAATTTTTCGAACTTGTGGTCTGTTTTTTTGTCTTGTTTTTCCCGATTGGTTGAATCATTGATAACCCTTTTATTGTTTCCGTTTTTTTTTTAATTTTTTGTAAGGTCGCAAGAAGAAATAGCTGTGGAAGCAATAAAACATGCTTTGAAAGCGCTGAAAAAGCGGCATTTACTCGAAGAAGGGGCTCATTCTCCAGCTTTCAGCACTCTCGCTCGCCCTATTCTTTCCCAGGTTGTCCTTTTTCGATATGAATGTGATTATTTTTACGACGTTTGTGATTTTCAGGTTTATGCTCTATTAATTATTTAGGTTTTTTTTCTGTGTGGTTTTTTAACAGAGTTAATTTAGCTTTCAGATTGTTAAAGTTACTTTGGATTATTATATTTGAAATGAGTATTGAAGATTTGTATAAGGTTCTGATATTTCTATGCTTTCCAAGGAAAATTTACTTATAGAGAGGAACACTTTGTAAAAAAAATTTGAATGCATTTAGTTAGCACCACCATCATTGCTAATCAACTTTATTGATCATCAACGATACTAGAGAGAACGATTAGTTGTTGCTGAAATATTTTATGTGGCAACATTACTCTAGCTTCGAAATCCAAATATATGTTTGGAACAGAGAACAATGTAGAACTTATGGTAAATAGTGATGTTATATTTGAAAAGGAGTACAAGAAAAAACAACACCAAATGTTGGAAACATTTTATATATTGGGTTGCACTTTGAACTCAACCAGCCAAAAACCTTTATAAAAGCCCATTTTCCATTAATGGTTTGATGACAACCTATACTAGTCCGAGGCAACGCTTGCACTCTTTGTATGTGTAATGCTTAGATTGCAAGTTAGGTTGTTGATTTGAAATTTCAGTAGTTTGTGCGTGAGGATATCTCATGCTATCACTATTTTAATTTTTATATTTATTAACGAGTGTGTGTTGTTTCTTATATAAATGGGTGAAATGAAACTCTTATTGCGCTTGAAATTCATTAATTAAAAATTTTAGGATGCATTTAAGTTGTGATCCTGGTTTTGATGATTGTCTTGGTTAAGTTTGTTGTCTTTGTACTTGAAAGAGAAAGAAAGGAATCAAATGCACTTATGCATGTATAGGTTTTGTGATTCCTCAGAAATGAATTTTGGCTAAAGTTTGTGTTTTAATCTTAGGGCTCAGAGTGGAAAGAGAAGGCTGAGAATCTCGAGTTGGAGATTCACCAGTGTTACAAAGCTCAATCTCGACTCTCAGAACAACTCGCAATTGAACTGGCTGACAACAGAACTACAAAATCCTTGCTACAGGAGAAGGAATCCTTGATATCTGATTTGCAAGATGAGCTTAGTCAATCGAGGTATGAAGTTCTCATTCTTCTCCGATTCTTTTCTATGGAATTCGAGAGGATATTAATATGAGCTGTAGGTAGGGATGTAAACGAACCAAACCGTTCGTGAGCTATTGGAAGCTCGATTCGATAAAAGCTCGTTTGAGCTCGTTTAATGAGGCTCGTTAAGATAGACAAACCAAACTCAAGCTTTACAGTATTCGGTTCATTAGCTTGTGAACATGTTCGTTGGTAAGTTCATGAGTAATCTTTTAGATCAAAAATAATAGTTTTGATATTTGATTTATTGATTTTGCATATTATTTATGAAATATATAGAAAAATCTATTAAATTTATTTATCATAATAAATTTACAAATTTTAATAAGAATAATATATTTTTCTTTAAATATATAATTTACTTTTTAATTAATTTAATGGAAATTTAAATGTATAATTTATATTTATTAGGCTTGTTTAGGCTCGATAAAGGCTTGAATAAGCTCGTGAGCCATGCATATATTCGTTAAATAAAGCTCGAGCTCGGCTCGATTATAAACGAACCAAGCTCAAACATTCAAGAGTTCGGCTCGGCTCGACTCGATTACATCCCTAGCTGTAGGGTATTGGACTTGGGAATTTATTGTATCTGTGTCAGCATAACTTTTATTTATTTGCAGGGATGAATGCTCTCGTTTAGCTGCTCTGTTTAAAGAAAAGACTAAGGCTCTAGAACTGTTGATAGATGAGCACCGGGATCTTAAAAAACTGCATGAAGCAACCACTCTAAGAGCTGACAATGCTCTGGTGGAAAACAAGAAATTGATTGACCGTTGGATGTTGGAGAAAATTAAAGATGCTGAACGCCTGAATGAGGTAATAAATATTTGCTTGAAGCATGAAATCATAATTCATGTTACTTAGCGTAGAGGAATATGATTTAGCTGACCAAGATAAGGAGTGCCACTGTATTGTTTCATTCAGTGGGGATTCAATAACACGGTCGAGCTTTTAATATGTATAGTACTTGGTTCTATGTGGCGGAAAACCTGGTTGGATATGTTAATTGAATCAAAATTATCCATATCTATTCAGTGAAATATTTGTTCTTTCATGGTGATTTTGTAGTAGGAAACATATGTTTAACTGGCGAGCGAGCTTGTTATTGTCATGTATTTGCCGCTTCTTGTGTTAGGCTAATGAGATTTATGAAGACATGCTGGGGCTTAATGGTAGTAACATACAACAAATTGCCAATCAGCAAGTGGATGGTTTAGTTCGCCGCAGTGAAGAAGGCGCCGAATATAATGTTCAGTCAACCATTCCCACTACATGCAAGCAAAGAATCCCAGCACATGAAGGTGGATGTGCTTCCATATTATTCGAGTATAATTCCGATAAATTAGTTAGTGGAGGGCAGGACAAATCTATTAAAATATGGGATACAAGTACAGGGTCTTTGAGTCGTACTCTTCATGGTTGCCTTGGTTCCGTTCTTGATGTTTCAATCACCCATGACAACAAATCTATCATTGTGGCTAGCAGCGCAAATAACTTGTATGTATGGGACATAAGCTCTGCTCGAGTAAGACATACTCTCACTGGGCATGTAGACAAAGTTTGTGCTGTGGATGTCAGCCGAATCTCTAACCGTAATGTTGTGAGTGCAGCTTATGATCGCACAATAAAAGTTTGGGATCTTCAGAAAGGCGACTGTGTCAATACCCTAATCTTTCACAGCAATTGCAATACTCTCTGCTTTAGCATGGATGGACGGACCATTTGTTCTGGTCATGTGGACGGAAATCTGCGCCTTTGGGATATCCAGACCGGGAAACTTCTGAGTGAGGTTGCTGCACATTCTTTTGCAATTACATCTCTCTCATTATCGAGAAATGGAAATGTTATCTTGTCCAGTGGAAGAGACAACTCGCATAATTTATTTGATACGCGTACTCTCGAAATCTGTACAACACTGAGAGGGAACGGGAATAGAGTGGCATCTAATTGGAGCAGATCCTGTATCAGCCCTGATGAGGGCTACGTCGCTGCTGGATCTGCTGATGGATCTGTACATATTTGGTCTGTAGCGAATGCGAAAGTAGTTAGCATGCTCAAGGAGCTTACGTCTCCCATATTATGCTGTTCATGGAGTAATCTTGGGAAACCTTTGGCTGTTTCCGAACAGGAGTGGTAACATATGCGTATGGAATCGATAGTATTTTCCTAAGAAATCGCTCGTGTTTGATGAAGTCTGCTCAACTTCAAAGCAAGCTTCCTATCGACATTTTTTCGTCGGCGGTAAGTAAGATTATTTGTGATTGCTAATTCTTGAGCAAATATCTGTAGGTAGAAGGATGAAACTGTAAAGTAGCCTAAAGAGTAGTAGAGTATTGTATATATGGAAAATCCGCTCGTTAAAGATTGGGGTATTATATGAGCTTTGGCGAATGATTGTTTATCACGAAGTTTGGTATTATGGGTTTTAGTGAAAAAATATATTTTGAAAAATAAATGTGAAAAGAACGTTCGAAGTTTCCAATAATTTGTGTTCACATTCACGTTTACATTTATTTACCAATAAAATAAATATTTAGCAAAAGCCAACGTCGGAGGCTGCGGATTAGCAAAATTAGGAGAAATCAAATCCTACAAATGGTTCAAGGAATTTGTATGATTGTTCCACCTTTGTTATATTATAAAACTAGTATTTAACCCGTGCGATGCACGGGATGATATTATTAAAAATTAGTGAAAAATGAATAGATATTTAAATTTTAAAAAATGATATAATTAAAAAAATAAAAATAAAAACTATTTTTCACTTATTTTAAAAAAATTTCTTAAATACAACGCATGTCGATTAATTTTTTTGGCTAATAATCACTATCATATATCAAAATTTTAGATTGTATTAGTCTAAGGCAATGACATGATGCTTATCGTGTTTAGTGTATTGATGTCGGCCACCAACCTTAATACATATTTAATTCTTTAACTTTCGAGAAGTTATATATTATTATTTTTTAACATAAATCACATTCAATAAAATTAATGAGAAATAATTTTTTAAAAATTCAGTAATTTCGTCTAAATCCACATTCACAAACAATTTTGTGACATGACACGTGTTCGACACATTTGAATGATAACAATAATTGTTTCATCAATATCTTTATCTAAATAGATTGTTATTTTATTTACAAAATCTCTTCATAATATACACAACATCGTATTATTCTGAAAGAAAAATGAAACATGTGATCCTAAGTAAATAATGCATAAATCAGAAAAGTTATTTAATTCACATTTATTATGTATTCCAAAATAATGTCAATAAAATTTATAACGTTTCTTCTAATAAGATGCTTACTTTCTTTAGAATTGGTTTAATCACTTCCAATACGGGAAATTTTATATTATCATGTATCCGTGAACTTTGTAATATAGAAGAAAATTAGTAATACGTAATAACTAAAACTTTTGTACAAATAGATGAATAATATTTTTTATTTCTCGACCATAAAAGACAGATTTCAAACTTAATGTCTCGTTGTTCTCGTTGTTCCATATGTAGGTAGTTCATAACAACGGAAAAAATCTAAATTTAAACGAACATTACATCTTGGAAGGATTCAACTCATAAATGGTGCTGAAAAGAGGAGTCATTTCAGAATTCAATTTTGGAGAAGATAAATTTAGTAAGATAAATAGAGTAAAATTGACTTCTAATATAATATGCAATATTGCATTATTTATAATTTAAAATTCAAATAAGACATCTCAAGGGACAAAAATTATACATTGTATGCTTTTGACAAAATTATATCATACATTAACGTAACCTTTTCAAATTATGGAAATCTCGAATTGCATGCATTGAGTGTCAAACATTTCTGATTATTGAAGGTAATATACATGTTTATTGAAAGTAATTTAACGTCCATTTGAAATTCTTTTAAATATATCTCTTTTAATTTTTTTGTGCTCTCTTATTTGAGTTTTTAAGAAGACAATTCAAGATATACAATATACACATAGTTTTGGAAGAAAATTACAACGCATTAATTCTTTCAAATTAAGATAATTTCGAAATAATATGTATTTGGGATAAAAAAATTTATGATTATTAAATGGTAAATTAATGTTCATTGAAAAACCTTGTTGTAGTGATAACTTTTACACTCAACCAATTTTATTTTTAGAAAAATTAAATAAACTAATAAAATATTTTATTTCTTTTTTAGCAAGTAATTTGGGCATGAAATTACTTAAAATAGAAAAATTTATTTTTGAATGATTTATCTAATGAGTGATACTGAACATTGTAATCATTTGTATTTTAAATTTATTTATACAATTTTTAATTAAATTGATTGATATAATCAATGCAAAATTTTTAATATAGTTTATGTTTTTAATAGAGTTTAGTTTTAATTTGAGAAAAAAATAAAAAAACATATTATACATAAATTACATTTGAATTAATATAAAAATTAATTGAATTAAATGAATTGATGTAATCAATGCAAACAATAATTAAGTGATCATTTATTGCAGTACACATGTGTCAATATTCATGTAAATCTTTCCTTTTTTAGAAATGGTATTTTGGCAAAAAATTAATATTTTTAGCAAAAACTCTGTTTTTATATATATATAGATAATATCCATATTTAGTAAAATAAAGAATTAAATTTAAATAAATCAAACAGTTCAATTACATAATTGAAGTTTTCTATATCGTATAAAAATTTAAAATTAATTTATGATTCGATTCCAACTATTATTATTGAGTAGGTCTCTTGTGAGACGGTTTCACGAATCTTTATCTGTGAGACGGGTCAACCCTACCAATATTCACGATAAAAAGTAATACTCTTAGCATAAAAAGTAGTATTTTTCATTGATGACCCAAATAAGAGATCCGTCTCGCAAGATACGATCCGTGAGATCGTCTCACACAAGTTTTTGTCATTACTATTTTGGAAATTTTCGATTTAGATGACCAAGATTATTAATGTTTTACTTAGTTTACCCTTTTACTCACCATTATTTCATTAATGATTTATTTATTTATTTAAGTGAGATATGAGTTTGAATTGTTAATTTACTTAGTTATTCTTTCATTCACCATTACTTTATTAATGTTTTATTTATTTATTTAGGTGAATTTTCAATTTTCTGATATAAAGATTGATATTGAAAATAAAAATAACTTTATTTCATTATTTTAGTTGAATCAACGACAAATATTACAAACACATTAATATGATACTTAATTTTATTTTTAATTTCATAAATTGTGATATTTAATTAATGTCTTAATACACATATCAAACTTACACTTTTCTACAAGTGTCATTGAAAACATGTCAGAAAATGTCATTTTTTATGGTACTTTTTCAATGAAAATAGGCATTGAGACCATGTAGATTCTATATGCTCTTTTGTAAATTTTTCTTATATTTTATTAGTCGTATAATTTGATTAGTTTTAGTTATTTCAATTAGAAAGATAAATTAATGATATATTATGTCATTCTTTATGGTACTTTTCCAATTAAAATGGACATTGAGACCATGAAGATGCTATATGTTTTTTTTACAGTTTTTTTATATTTTATTTGTCGTATAATTTGATTAGTTTGATTTATTTCAACTAGACAGAGAAATTAATGATAAATTATGTCATTCTTAATGGTACTTTTCCAATAAAAATGGACATTGAGACCATGTAGATTCTATATGCTCTTTTGTAAATTTTTCTTATATTTTATTTGTCGTATAATTCGATTAGTTTGATTTATTTCATCTAGACAGACAAATTAAGGATAAATAAAAAAGAACGAAAATTATTTTCTACTTCTGTATTAAATTTATTAGATAATCTATATAATTTTTTAACGAATATAATTCTTTTAATAATATGAATTATAGTGATAATCTATTTTCATTCGTTATAAATTAATTTTTAAAATATGATATTTTTTAACTTTGTATTATTTATTATTTTATTTATATATTTGTTTTACTACACATTTTATTTGATTGATATTATTTAAAAAATTTATTTACCATGAAATATTAATCATCAATATTAGTTTACAAATGATCCATTCTGATATAAAATTAACTATTTATAATATGTATTTTAAAAAAAAACAGAGAAAGTTAAACAAAATCCGCAAGGGGTTAAAAGTTATCAAATCTATATATCTATAAATATATGAGTTTGATTTGTGAATTTTCTTAGTTACATTTTTACACATCATTACTTAATTAATGTTTCATTTACTTATTTAAGTGAATTTTTAATTTTCTGATTTAAGGATTGATATGGAAAATGAGAATAACTTTATTTTATTATTTTAGTTGAATTGACGAAAAGTATTACAAATACATTAGTATGATACTTTTTTATATTTTTAATTTAATAAATTGTGATATTTAATTAATACTTTAATATATATCTCAAGCTTATACTTTTCTACAAGTGTTATAAAAATCATGCGAGAAAATGTCATTTTTCTTATGGTTTTTTCTAATGAAAATGGATATTGAGAGCATGCAGATTCTATATGCTCTTTTGCAAATTTTTTTAATATTTTATTTGCAATATAATTTGATTATTTTGAGTTATTTCAAATTTATTCATAGAAAAAGAAGTTAATAAGAAATTAAAAAGAATGAAAATTACTTTATAATTTTGTATTAAATTTATCAGATTATCCTTATAATTTTTTTTAATTAAAATAATCCTTATAATAAATATGATTTACCGTGCTAATTTATTATCATTGGTTAGAAATTAAATTTTTTATATATGATATTTATAAACTGAATGTTATGTATATGTGTTTTAATACATATATTTATTTGATTGATATTATTTTAAAGTTTTATTTAACATAAAATTATTAATCATCAATATTAATTTTCAGATGATCCATTCCGATATAAATTAACTATGTATAATATCTATTCTAAAAAAGAAGAAAATTAACAAAATTTGCAAGGAGTTAAAAGTTAGTAAAAATAAAATTGATATTTAACTTAATAACAAGTTTAAGGTTTTTATTTTAACATCATTATGATAATTTAGTTAATTAAGAGAATTTTATTTTACAATCGCTATGTTCTTCATTTAAATATATTTTGATTTTGGTTTTAGTAATATTCACTATTCTATTAATTATATTTTTATTGTTTTTCTACTGTGAATAATATTTGAATGAAAAATATCTTTATTAATTTGATAGAGCTGTCATTATGCTATAATAATGCGAATTGAAAAATGTTATATAAATAAATGAATATATTTGATTTATCGTCATCATGTATTTTTATTTATTGTGTTTTGATATATCTATATTAATAAATACTCAAAACAAGATGTTATTCAAACGATTTTAAAAATTATATAAATCGTGTTATTATATTTTTTATTATTAATCACAAATTATATAAATCTCGTTATTATATTTTTTATTATTAGCAGTGGATGGCACGTAATCATTTCTATTGTATATATATATGTGTGTGTGTATATATATATATATGAGTTCCGCGTTGTTTGTTGAACGGTTGCACCGGTCTATAAATCGGTGTTTGTATTGTGAATTCTGCATACAAAAACACAAAGGATGAGAGATGGCTCATACGGCCATTCTTTCCCTTGTGAACACACTCGAGCAGATTTTGCGCTCCGATCGCTTTTCCATTTTTCATGCGAAACAAGAAATCATCTCTTTGTATAGAAAATCTCGATTCTTGCAAGCATTGCTCGAAGATTCTCCTCCAAGAACCATCCAAGATGAACTGAATTTCTTGGAGATTAGAGCCAGGGATGTCGCGTATCAAGTGGAAGATACCGTTGAATCCCACGTTTTCACTGAAATTCTTGCCGATTATCCTGGTAGTTTCTCCTCTCATTTGGATTTTTACCCTGAGGACCATTCTTGTGGCGGAAACTTTGACTATTTGCATGAAGCAATAAACGAGATTGACTCCATCGTGGAAGAGTTGCAGAAAAACAGATGCGGCCTAAAGCAGCTGTTGCCGAGGAATTTATTGCCCGCCGGCAAGCCCAGACCTGCTAATAGTAGTAGGAAGAAGCTGGTGGGACTTGAGGATGAAGTTCTGGAGTTGAGGGATCGGCTGATGGGGGAGGATTCTAGATTTTGTGCCATCCCCATTGTTGGGATGGGAGGTATTGGTAAGACGACTCTCGCGAGAAACTTGTTTGATGATTTCTTTATCAAACATCACTTTGATGTTCGTGCTTGTGTTACTGTATCCGAAGAGTATCATGCTAGTGAAGTACTTCAATCTCTTTTAAAATATATTGGAGTTGCCATTGATAAGAAACGAGACAAGAGTAGGGAAATGTTAAGGCAATCTCTGTTCCAAAGTTTGAAGGGTCGGAGGTACTTGATCTTTTTGGATGATATGTGGAGTACCAAAGTATGGGATGATTTGAAGATAATATTTCCAGACGATGATAATGGGAGTCGAATCATGTTCACTACGAGGCTATTGGATGTGGCTGTTTATGCCACCGATTCTTCTAGCCCCCCTCATCAAATGCATTTTCTCGATCACAGGAATAGTTGGGATCTTTTCTGTCAAGAAGTGTTTGTTGACAAACTTTGTCCTCCCGAATTGGAGCAGGTCGGCAAGGAGATTGTGAAAAATTGCAGAGGACTTCCACTTCTAATTGCCGTAGTTGGCGGACTCGTCGCAAAAGCGAATGGTGAACGGGGATACTGGGAATATGTGGCTGAAAATGTGAATTCTGTTGCTGCCGAAAGTGATGAGCATTGTTCAGAGATACTATGGTTGAGTTATAACCATTTGCCTAACCATTTGAAACCATGTTTCCTCTATTTTGGAGTTTTTCCAGAAGATCACAATATCTCTGTCTCTAAACTTGTCAAATTATGGGTTGCCGAGGGATTTCTCAAGCCTATTCCGCCAAAAAGATTGGAGGAGGTGGCCGAAGAATACCTGAAGGACCTGTTAGAAAGAAACCTTGTTTTTGTTGGTCGAAAGCAGCCTAATGGGACAGCAAAAACATGCTATGTTCACGATCTTTTAAGGGAATTATGCCTTAAAGAAGCTCAAAATGAAAAGTTTCTCCACACCATGAACAGGAATGCTAACTTCTCTGATGGAAGCTGGAGCGGTCACCGACGCCTGAGCATGCATCTGGATATTTTGAAAGATGAAGATTTTACTGATGACATATATATCCTCTTTTTTAGATTTCATTATATATTGAATATAAAATCTAACGATCTAATATTTTATTTATGTAAATATAGACAATGCCTTCCATGAGATGGAATATTGAAAATGCTAGGCGATATGGAATTCATATTAAGTAATAGATTAGCTTCAGTGAGATGAGTTGAACAACAAGAAGATGAACTTGCACGCCGTCGTGAATATTACTGAGGACGTCGAACTGAATCAGTGAATGAGTCAACTTCGAATAGTGCTGAAGTTTTTTATAAGCTCAATTTAAAAAACCCATCTGATTTAAAAAACGAATATCGACTTGAGTTTTTATTCAGATTGATATCTGATTTTACTGATGACATAAACGGGGCGATAGAATCCATGCCACTCGCACGATCTTTGTTGCTGACAGGTCGTCTCCTCTCCACGTCTCTTTTTTATAAAAATTTTGGATTACTGAGGGTACTTGATCTTCCCGGAACTGAATTCTCTCAGTTCCCAATTGAATTTCTGTATCTTCTGAACTTGAGATACCTCGCTTTCGGGTTCCGAAGTTGTCCGATTCTCCCTCCCTTGTCCCCACTCTGGAATCTTCAGACCTTGATTGTGACGGAGGGCCAAGATCTGTTAAATAAAGAGATGTTTCCCTATTATAAATCATATTGTGAAGTAGAGCTACCATCAGAAATTTTTCAGATGCCACAATTACGACATGTACAGATGACCGAATTTTCGCTGCCGAATCTGATTGAGGGAGACAACCCTGTTGTTTTGAAAAACATGGAAACACTTGCATCCGTATCAGATTTCAAATGTACAGGAGAGGTCCTCAGAAAATTTCCAAATTTAAAGACGTTGGAAATTTATTATTACGCCTTTAACATTGTGGACTGGTCAGATTACCATCTCGAGAATCTTGTTCATCTGTAAACTCGAAAACCTGAAATGTACCTTTAACTGGCCACCGAACGAACCCTTGTTGCCAAACCTGGTTTTCCCATTGAGCCTTAAAAGTTTAACTTTAAGTGGCAGCGCTCTTTTTAGCAAAGATATGAGGATTATTGGTTTGTTGCCTAATCTTGAAGTACTCAAACTGAAAGAGGATGCCTTTGCTGGGGCCTTCTGGGAATCAGTTGATGGAGAATTCTGCCAACTCAAGTACTTGCATATAAATAGAGCAAGACTGTTGAGTTGGAGAGCTGAAACCTCGCACTTTCCATGCCTCGAGCACCTGAAAATAAGCCAATGCTTATATTTACAGAAGATCCCTTCTGGTATCGGCGAAATATCAACACTACAGATGATTGAGATTTATGATAGCAGGCCTTCTGCAGTCACTTCAGTAAAGCAGATTCTAGAAGAGCAAAGAGACCTGGGAAATCATGTCCTTAAAGTTCGTGTCAGACGGAGTCAGAAGCCGAAAATGCATTAAGTCGTCCCCTCTAATAAATTTTTGTCATTTTAATACAGGTTTCTCACATGGATTCAATTTCTTGATATTGGAATACATCAGATCGATTCACTTCTTCTGTTCTTCCTGTTTTGAGGGTGAAAATCTTAACTTTTCAAGAATTTTGTGCTGCTTGTTTTCAAGAATTGGCTAGCGATAATAACGAAAGATCCTTTCCAATGCGTATTCTGCCGTATGAGATTCATTCCTTAAACATTTATGAGTACGACAAAATTAAGAATTTATCTCGAGTAGTTTAATTTCTCGTATGTCAAGAATCTTGAATATGATCGTTCAATATTTCAACTCAATCACAATTGCAGCATTGGCGTATAGTAATTTGTGTCAAGTGTGTTAATTAGTCCCTCATGTATTGTCGAAAGTTGACATCAAATGTTACGATTCAAGGGCTAAAATTTTATCACGGGATTGAAAAATCAAGATAGATGTAAAGTTCAAAATCTGAAAAATCCAATTCTACCATTAGGTTTTGTCCGAAGGGTTTCTCTATTGCCTAAAATCTTTCAAATGTCGGAGATCCAAATGTTTTATCTTTATGCAGTAGCATCGAACTAACCCGCAAAATCTATAGAATACCATTTATTTTTTAGATTTATTACAGGCAGAATCTTGTACAAACATTCTCCCAAGTAAACATTTATGAAAGCCTATTATTGAATAATAATAATAAAACATTAAGGGTCGAACTTTACAAGAATCTAGCTAGCAATTTTAGATACCAACAAGGAATAGTTGACTTGTCCCACTGAATCTGCATAACATCTGTCTGTGAATCATAACCAAAAACAAGAAAAGAGAAAAGGAATGTAAAACACACTGACAAAAACATAGATTATTACAAAGCATGCACATCCTGCTACATTCCAAAACCTAAAAAAATATCTTTAAATTGTGCATACCAGATTCCGTGTCAAAAAATTTCTCCCCCCACCAAAATGGATTCAAACACTAGCCTTCCAGGGGGACTGATTCCAGATGAAGCTAACCCGCCATGGATGAACAAAGGAGACAACGGATGGGAGCTAACTGCTGCTACCTTGGTTGGCCTACAAAGTGTTCCAGGTATGGACGTACAGTGAGTGCGTTGAGCCGATGGTGCTAGCGAGGTGCTCAACAAAAACACAAATTTACCAAAGTTTTGAGCTCTTGTGTATAATCCATTGAAAGTCGGATTCTTGTTTTTTTTTGTTGGCCTAACATATACATGTTTGATAAGATACAAGTTAACTCGATATTATAATTATTCAAAACTTGATGAAATTCGTCCATGCATTACGTCGTTGTTATGTTGCCTTTTTATCTTCCTGATATCATATAAGTAATGGTGTTGGCGGAAGAAGGGCAGAATGAGGGGTTACTTAAATCCCTCAACCTGCAAACTCTCAATATTTTGTCCCTATAAATTCATTATCTTTAGAAAAATATAATCCAATGATCATTTTGGTTTTGCTTCTACGCTGACTGAAACTCAAATATACTATAGAAACTCTAGCTAGCCTGACCTTGAATACTTTCGGAAGTTTGACTAGAACTAGACAAATTGTTTTTGAAAGTTCTGTTTCCACAGTGAATAGTGTATGTGTGAGTTGAGAGTGAGTGTTGTGTGTATCAGAATGTAGGTGTTGTAACACCCACGACAACATGCTGCGGAAATTATGATTTTAACACACCTACACGTAGCTGGAATAATGATAATAATACGAGATACGAGATGTAAATTATGCACAAGTATAAAATACTTGTGCGGTGTCTCAGGGGAAAATAATTCACTAGAAAAACTTGTAAGTTTACAAAAACCAATACTAGTGAAAGAATAAAACAACTCCCTTATTAAGGCGAGTAACAAATTGCATCCTAAACATCTAACAAACCGTATAACCAAAATACATAGGATGCATCAACTGAGAAGTGAAAAAAAATCTTCAAAACTCCACACACTAATCAACACGGTGATTAGGTAAAGTCTCTGGATGTTGGCAGCACTTCACAGCAACAAGTTATCAATCACGAGATGGCTTCAATCAGAAAATCTTTTCTTCGTACAAATGCATCTCTGTCTCTCCGAAAGTTTTTGCTCTGTATCGTCACTCTCTCACACTTTTGTTTCTTCTCCTTTGAGTCCTATTTAACATAGAAAAACCAATTTCATTAGGAAACAAACTCTTTTTAAAACAAGGATAATATCTTAAAGATATTGTGATATCATATCTTAAAGATATTACGAGTCATATCAAAATATAGTCTTATATCACATATTGAATTTATAAGAGATCATATCATCAATTTCGAGATTATCCTCATGTCTAGAAAGGCAAAATATTAAAGATAAAAAAGGAAAATATATCAAGGAATAAAATTCCTTTCAATCTCCCCCTTTTTGCCTTTCTGGACAAAACAACCCAAAAATGGTTGTACATCTCAGCTCCCCCTGAGTTAGCAAATCAGTGACTCAGCCAACTTTAGTTGACTCCCCCTGAATTCTACCGTTAAGCCTTCCCCTGATGAAAAGTACAGTTCACACAGGTGTTGTATGTTAGATGTTGCAACATTCAGATCATAACACCGAAATAGTTCATTAATCAGGAGGGACAAAGATCAGAGAGAATAAAAGGACAACTAAAATACTAAAACCATCAAGAGAGAAAAAAAACTCAAAATCTCATTATCCTTCATTACTGCCATCATCATCAGCAATTTTTGCTCCACTGGTTCCAGCTATATCTGTATCTACATATCTACTCCCCCTTTTTGTCCAGAATGGACACTTTCACCCAGCAGAAGCTCATAGTCAGCCACTTCACTCCTAATGTCTTGAGGACCAAAGCCAGCCATCTGCGAAATAGAGAATAGCAAAGTAGGGAAGTTCGAAGAAGACAGAAATTTACGAAGAACACAGATACTTTTGCGCGAAAAAGAAAACAAATAGTTAGGGTAGGAGAGATTTTAGAATATGAGGGAAAATAGTAAGCCGTAAATTTGTTCCTTATTTATCCCTAAATATTTAAGCACACCTCTCCAACGGTGACATTCTGTTGAGCCGCAACTTCAGCACCTTTTCAACTCAATTTTTAATTTCGCCCAACGGTAACTTTCTGAAACAGTGCCATCATTATTTCAAGAAATCAGGCAGGATAAAACACCACGTCGAATTAACCCCACAAACAGTTAGAAATCAAGAAATTTCAAAATTAAGTCGGTTAGGGTTTTCTTCGTATTTCATGAATTAAAAACTGATAGCCCACTGGTCATGATGAATTCACATAACAGCAGTATGAATGACTTAAATTTATGCCTAAAGTATGATCAAAAATGAAATGCACACGCATGTGATCAAATTGTGATCAGTCTGTACTTAGGTGTTGGCAACACCTCTTGGCAACACTCACAAGTTGGACTCAAACTTTCTTGAACATTTTTAATTCAGACATGGTAGCTCCCACTCTAGAAGAACGGTCTTCATAGGACTCCTCTAGGTAGCTTTTTCCATCTGTATTTTGACTTAGAAGTGGTAGCTCCCACACTAGAAGAACGGTCTTCATTGGACTCCTCTAGGTAGCTTTTTCCATTTTCTTCTAAACATTTTTTTGTTCTATTTTATTCTCTTTTCTATTTTTCACCATATTGCTCAAGAATTTTCTAAGTCATTATCTACATTGGACAAGATCATGTGGTACACGATCATCCTCAACAGCTTTATGACTTAGATTGAGCACACACCATTCTTTGGAGAATATTGATGGAAAGTTTGATTCACAACTGAGAGCACGCCATTCAGTATCCTACACTTGTACAGGCTTCACACAAAGCAGGATGTATGCAATATTTCTAGCATCCTAAAAATAAAATGCACATGCATGCTGGGTGTTGTCCACAGGTGTTGTAACACCGAGGACAACATCCGTGAGTGATCATTGTGTACACAAGCTGAGAGACTTCCTAAGATTGGAAAATCTCTCAAAATCCAATGGTTTTGTAAAGATATCAGCCAGTTGGTTCTCAGTTTCAACAAATTCCATTCGAATTGTACCCTTATCAACCAAATCTCGAATAAAATGATGTCTAATGTCTATGTGTTTCGTTCGAGAGTGTTGTACTGGATTTTTTGAAATATCAATTGCACTTGAATTGTCACAGTATACAATTAAGGTGTCACTGTTGAAACCATAGTCTTTAATCATTTGATTCATCCACAAAAGTTGTGAACAACAGCTAGCAGCTGCAACATATTCAGATTCAGCAGTGGACAGAGATACACAATTTTGCTTTTTACTATACCATGACACCAAATTGTTACCAAGATAAAAACACCCACCCGTGGTACTTTTCCTATCATCTAAGTTTCCAGCCCAGTCAGCATCACTAAAGCCCACTAAATTGGTGTTTGTTTCTTTGGTATACCATAAACCTAAGTCAACTGTTCCAGATATATATTGCAAAATTCTTTTGACAGCCTTTAGATGAGTGACTTTAGGATCAGCCTGGTACCTAGCACACAAACAAACACTAAACATGATGTCGGGATGACTTGCACTTAAGTAAAGAAGACTGCCTATGATGCTGCGATACTGGGTGTTGTCAACACCTGCCGCAACATCGTCTTTGGACAATTTTTCAGTCGACCCCATTGGTGTTTTCATGTGCTTAGTGTTCTCGGTAGAGAATTTCTTCACCAAATTCTTGGCATACTTGGATTGACATAGAAAGATACCATCATGCATTTGTTTAATTTGCAATCCAAGAAAGAAACTTAATTCTCCTACCATGCTCATTTCAAATGTGGTAGACATGCATTTAACAAATTCATCAACATACTTTTGAGAAGAAGCACCAAAAATGATGTCATCCACATAAATTTGACACACAAGAATATCATGCTTCGATTTTTGAATAAAAAAGGTTTTATCAACCTCACCTCTTTTGAAGCCTAAGTCAAGCAGATATTCAGTAAACCTTCCATACCATGCTCTTGGAGCTTGTTTAAGTCCATAGAGTGCTTTCTTCAACTTGTAGACATGGTTCGGGTGGTGTGGATCTTCAAATCCTTTAGGTTGGCTTACATAAGCTTCTTCTTTCAAGATGCCATTCAAAAAGGCACTTTTCACATCCATTTGATATAATTTTATGTCCATGTAACATGCAATAGCAAGTAAAAGTCTAACCGATTCAATCCGGGCAACAGGGGCAAACGTTTCATCAAAATCAATTCCTTCAATTTGAGTATACCCTTGAGCCACTAGCCTAGCTTTATTTCTCACAACAATTCCAGATTCATCAGTTTTGTTTTTAAAGATCCATTTGGTTCCAATAACATTCACATTATCGGGTCTGGGAACCAAATCCCACACATCATTCCTAACAAATTGTTCAAGTTTTCACAGTGTATGTGTGAGTTGAGAGTGAGTGTTGTGTGTATCAGAATGTAGGTGTTGTGCGTAGGTGTTGTAATACCCACGACAACATGCAGCGGAAATTATGATTTTAACACACCTACACGTAGCTGGAATAATGATAATAATACGAGATACGAGATGTAAATTATGCACAAGTATAAAATACTTGTGCGGTGCCTCAGGGAAAAATAATTCACTAGAAAAACTTGTAAGTTTACAAAAATCAATACTAGTGAAAGAATAAAACAACTCCCTTATTAAGGCGAGTAACAAATTGCATCCTAAACCTCTAACAAACCGTATAACCAAAATACATAGGATGCATCAACTGAGAAGTGAAAAAAAATCTTCAAAACTCCACACACTAATCAACACGGTGATTAGGTGTTGTCTTCGGATGTTGGCAGCACTTCACAGCAACAAGTTATCAATCACGAGATGGCTTCAATCAGAAAATCTTTTCTTCGTACAAATGCATCTCTGTCTCTCCGAAAGTTTTTGCTCTGTATCGTCACTCTCTCACACTTTTGTTTCTTCTCCTTTGAGTCCTATTTAACATAGAAAAACCAATTTCATTAGGAAACAAACTCTTTTTAAAACAAGGATAATATCTTAAAGATATTGTGATATCATATCTTAAAGATATTATGATATCATATCTTAAAGATATTACGAGTCATATCAAAATATAGTCTTATATCACATATTGAATTTATAAGAGATCATATCATCAATTTCGAGATTATCCTCATGTCTAGAAAGGCAAAATATTAAAGATAAAAAAGGAAAATATATCAAGGAATAAAATTCCTTTCAGTTTTCACTCGTATAAGTTCCCGGCATGTCAAATGAAAGATGTAGTTAGGGGTAGTCTCCCCCCTCTCTCAAAAAAATTACTCAGTACTTAGTTGTTTTGCATTCGGCCGGCAAACAAAATATCTCATACTTTCCTGATTCCAGGCCTGATTATACTCTATGGCAGCATGGTCAAGAAAAAATGGGCCGTAAACTCAGCCTTCATGGCGCTCTATGCATTCGCAGCTGTGCTCATCTGTTGGGTATCATGGGCTTGTAGAATGTCCTTCGGATCACCTATGTTGCCCATATTAGGAAAGCCTGGTCAGGCCATGACTGATACCTATGTTTTGAAACATGAATCCGGAACATCTCTCCCGACTGCAGATGATGTATTCTATCAGTTTGCATTTGCTGCCATCACTGTTATATTGCTGGCCGGCTCATTGGTGGGAAGGATGAACTTTTACGCGTGGATGTTGTTCGTTCCGCTCTGGGTTACGTTGTCTTACACGGTGGGTGCATACACCATATGGGGCTCGGGGTTCTTGAGAGACTACATTATTGACTATGCAGGGGGCTATGTTGTCCATTTGTCTTCAGGGGTTGCTGGTTTCACTGCTGCTTATTGGGTAATCCTGATATACATAATAAAACATTGATTCAAATACTTTCTCAAGTTTAAATTTGTATAAATCACGAGGGCCTTTTTTATGATGACTTTGTTGCTCTTTTCTTTTACATTATATTACATTCTAGGTTGGACCAAGGCATTCCCATGACAGACAACATTTTCCACCAAACAACATAATAAATATGTTGGGTGGCGCAGGTTTCCTATGGATGGGTTGGACCGGATTCAATGGTGGCTCGCCACTCGCGGCTAACAGGATCACGTCGCTCGCTGTGTTGAATACGCACGTGTGCACCGCCACGAGCCTCCTCGTGTGGCTTTCACTCGACATGGTGTTCTACTTCAAGAGCTCTGTCATTGGTGCTGTCCAGGGGATGATCACTGGCCTCGTTTGTATTACTCCTGGTGCAGGTAATTCGACTAGCTAATAGTTTAATATATGACAAATACATTACGAGTACAATTGAGTTAGAATACAAAATCTTTCTTCTTTTTTTATGATAGTAGATTTCTTGAGAAATACAAAAGGTTCATTTTAAAATCGTAAGGTTAAAAATATTTTTTGGGGAGATTTTATGCTATCCAAAAATAGCCTATGCTTCTACTAATACTGTAATACACCATTTTTTGGTGTGCTTTTGGATTGGTAGGTATTGTGGATACATGGGCCGCAGTACTAATGGGTATACTTTCGGGCTCAGTACCATGGTACACCATGATGGTCTTGCACAAGAAATCATCCTTTTTCCAAGAAGTCGACGACACATTGGGAGTATTCCACACCCACGCAGTTGCGGGCCTACTGGGCGGGCTCCTCTCAGGCCTCTTCGCTCATCCCGACCTCCTCCATATGTTCTATCCGCCAACAAGGACTCCTAGACCGGGCTTCATCTACGGTCTAGTCGATGGCGACTTAAGGGGCGGACTTCACCAAATGGGCTACCAAATCTTGGGAGCGCTTTTTATATCTGCATGGAATGTTGTATTAACTAGCTTGATATGCATCTTGATAAATAGAATAATTCCACTTCGAATGGACGAAGATGACCTTGAGATAGGGGATGATGCGGCACACGGGGAGGAAGCGTATGCGTTGTGGGGCGACGGAGTAAGGGAACCTCCACCTCTACGTTTTAGAATGACGACGCCTAGGATGCCTGCCTTTTGTAGGCGTCACGGGAGCCAACAACATTGATTATGAGCCGGAAAGCCCGGCCCGAAGCATGTTTCATTTCACTTGGTAAATTCTGTAGCTGTATGTACGGGCATTGCCTTCACAAGCGTGGGGTCTTTTTTAAATGGCTATCCAGTAATAATATCATGGTTGGGAGGGGATATTTGACGACCTAGTTGGTTGTCGAAATGCTTGCCAAGAAACCTAAAATCCCGGGGTTCAATTTGTAAATATTTTTTACCAAATATAACAAATTTTAATTACTATTGAATTATAATATGTATATAATACACAAAAGATCACAAGCATGCATAATTTTTTAAGTAAATATCTCGTAAAACGGTCTTCCAAATCTATATTCGTGAGACGAGTCGACCCGATAATATATGAATTGCATATGAATATTTTTTACATAATAACAATCATTTTAATGAGTGGAGTCGGGTAGGAGATATGTATCACAAAATTGACTCATGTGACGATCTAACAAATTGATTCTGTCACTTTTTTTTCTTTCAATTGAGCATATATTAGATTAAACAACACACGAACGAATATTAGCATTATAAACAAATAAAATTAAAATAAACAACGAACAATAGCTTATTTGAGCAAATTAATACACATCCAAAGTTTTATTTACAAAATTTATGCATATTGCTCACACGCAATGAAGAAAACTTTACAGAAGGTCACCAATCTCAATATTGCTCCAAGTCAATCACGGTTAACTTTAGAGTTCTTATGTGATGAGCTACCGAAAAGAAGATGCACCTTCTTGATATGAGTAGTACCAATCAAATCTTTTAAGCCATCTTCAACTGTACAGTCTCATACCTTAACAGTTTTGGAATCCCTCTCTTTCCGGTGTAAGATCGGTTCATTTATGTTCCCTCCGCCTAGAAACCTGCCAGGAGCCGCTCATTATCCGTGCAACTTCATGGCACCAGCGATCATCTCCCGCCCTCTTCGACCGCGGGCCTCACATACTCTCTGGTGGTTCCGAACTAACTACTGAATAAATACTTCGATTTGTTGAAGTGATAACACTCAATCATGTTTAAATCATACTTAATGGTAACTGAACTTAGGTCATTACATGAATTGTTTATTATGGTCTCTAATTTCTTGTTCATTTATGCCCATATCCATATTTCAATGTTTACTTTTACATCCATGGCTCTTTATGTGATCTATGTTGATTTATATATAATTGGGAGGCAAAGTTATCAATTACTTGAAAAAAAACTTATATTTTATTTTTCACACTTTTATAAGGGGTATGTCTATTTGTTTTTTAGCAAGAAAATATTGTCATCTAGATCGTATTTTTTTATAAAAAAAAATCAGATCGATCGTATTTTTATAATCTATAAAATAATTATATTTTTATACATGAATATCAAGATCAGCATATACTCGTGCATCCAAACGTAGGCGTCCATCTCATGTTGCCCCTCATGTTTTTTCTCTCTTTCATGGCACGAGTATCAAGTGTACACAGTCTTTTTATATGATTGAATAATTCTCATCTTTGTGAGACGGTCTCATGAGTTCGTGAGACGAGTTTGAAAGTTCCGTTTCCACAGGGTGAATGTGATGAGGGTGAGTGTTGTGTGTATCAGAATGTAGGTGTTGTGCATAAGTGTTGTAACACCCACGACAACATGCAGCGGAAATTATAGTTTAACACATTAACACACAACTGGAACGACAATAATACGAGATACGAGAGATAAATTATGCACAAGTATAAAATACTTGCGCGGTGCCTCAGGGCAAAATAATTCACTAGAAAAACTTGTAAGTTTACAAAAACCAATACTAGTGAAAGAATCAAACAACTCCCTAATTAAGGCGAGTAAAAAAACAATTGCATCCTAAACCTCTAACAAACCGTATAACCAATATACAGAGGATGCATCAACTGAGAAATGAAAAATCTTCAAAAATTAACACACTAATTAAAACAGTAATTAGGTGTTGTCTTCAGATGTTGTCAGTGCTTCACAGCAACACTTTAGCAATGGCACGAGCTTGCTGCGATGTCAAAAGAATTCTCAGTAAAAATTCGTCTCTCCGAAATTGTTATGCTCTCTATCGTCACTCTCCGTAGTTTCTTCTCCTTTGAGTCCTATTTAACATAGAAACACAATTTCATTAGGAAACAAACTCTTTTTAAAACAAGGATAATATCTTAAAGATATTGTGATATCATATTTTAAAAATATTATGATATCATATCTTAAAGATATTATGAGTCATATCAAATATAGTCTTATATCACATATTGAATTTATACGAGATCATATCATCAATTTCGAGATTATTCTCATGTCTAGAAATGCAAAATATTAAAGATAAAAAAGGAAAATATATCAAGGAATAAAATTCCTTTCAATCTCCCCCTTTTTGTCTTTCTGGAACAAAACAACCCAAAAATGGTTGTACGGCTCAGCTCCCTCTGAGTTAGCAAATCAGTGACTCAGCCAACTTTAGTTGACTCCCCCTGAATTCTACCGTTAAGCCTTCCCCTGATGAAAAATACAGTTCACACAGGTGTTGTATGTTAGATGTTGCAACATTCAGATCATAACACCGAAATAGTTCATTAATCAGGAGGGACAAAGATCAGAGAGAATAAAAGGACAACTAAAATACTAAAACCATCAAGAGAGACCAAAACCATCAAGAGAGAAAAACAGCCATTTTTGCTCCACTGGTTCCAACTATATCTGTATCTACTCCCCCTTTTTGTCCAGAATGGACACTCTCACCCAGCAGAAGCTCATAGTCAACCACTTGATTTTCATAATGTTCAATGGTTTTCTTGGCATTTTCAATCTGTTGTCGACCATAGGCAATCTGAGCTTGAATGTAGGAGATAGACAGTGTGACATAACCTGTAGGAGGAACATCTGTAGGTGGCTGTTCAGCTGTCTCAGGCACATGTTCAGATGTTGTATCATCAGTGTTGCCAACATCCGGAGCAACATTTGAATGCAGCCAAGGCAGATCGATCTTTCTGTTGCCTTTGAAATAAGCAGGAGAAATCTTCAGAGGATCTCTGACAGGGCAATGATCTTCATCAATATCCCTAATGAAACCTTGAGATTCCAAGATTCCATAAATCAGTGAAGGGTAGGGCAGCTTTGTTTTCTTGAAGTCTCCTTCAGCATATTGCAATGCTGTCCTGAACACCAGATTTCCAAAGTTAAAGGCCCTTCCAGTACCAATAGCAAACAACACCAGGGCCTGAGATCTAGTCACAATCGTAGAATTGGTTGACGGTGTCCAATTCCAGATTGATGTCTTGTGCAGCACGGAGAAAAAAGAAGTGAGATTAGCAGCACTCAACTTCTTGGGATAATCAGGGAATACTTTGATCAGGCCTCCAGTGAGCACAGAGGTTACAGCATTTATGTCCAGATCCTCTTCAACTTCCTCAATATCCGGAGTGTCGTAGAATGCATTGATCACAGAAGGTGAGAACTTGTATATACGATCACGAACAAACACTCTCCCATACTTCACCGATTCCTCATCTCCAACACTGCCCAGGAGATTGCAGTAGAATTCTAACACTACACGGCGACAAGTAGGGCATAACAGTAGTGACTGTGGATAGCAACCTTCGGTTCTTGAGAAACTCAATCAAATTGTATTTTCCATATGCATTATCATCAATATTTTTCTCCTCAATCAGCTCTCTCTGAACAAACAGCGGCCATAATGCCAAGGCATCCTCAGAATAAAATTTGGGGGAAAATGACTTACTTAAATCATAGTCAGCCGAGTCAATGTGGCGCTCGGTGTTGTCAACATCCACCTCAACACCGGCAGCAGTAGCAGCAACATCATCAGAAGACTCACTAGTTTCAGAGCCAATATCCTCAGATTCAGCATCACCCTGTTCCTCAGATTCAAAGTCAGATACAGACGATGAAGAGGAAGAAGCTCCAGGTCGGTTTTGCTCAAACTCCTTCATCATTTCTGAATCAGGTTCATCATCCTTAGAAATTTGTTTCTTGGCAGCCTTTTCTTCCTTAAGGTGAGCAAGAAACTCGGCCAGAGATTGTTCATCTTCTACAGGCTCATCAGGAACTCTTTCTTCTGCAACATGTTGAGTATCTGTGATGGGGTTTTGTTTTTGAATACCAGAAGTAGAACCAGGTTCTTTTGCAGCAACAGTTGGTTTGGGGCGAGCCACCAACTCAAAATCATCATCATTGGAGTCGTCTCCAGATGAGAAATCAGGGTCCAGAAGATTTGAGGAGGTAGATGCCCGTGGTTTCTTGGTTGGAACAAAGTCAAGATCGAACCTTGCTTGTCTCTTTGACCTTCGGCGCATAGGAGCAGGGGGAAAAGCTTTATTCAAGGCTTCAAAATCCGGTGGATTCTCAACGTTTATCTCATTCCCAGGTTCACCAGGGGCGATTACTTCCAGCGGAGTTGGTTCTTTTGGCACACCCATAATTTCCAGGCCCCCAACATTGGCTTCGGCGGTGGGTGTTGAGTCATGCGACTCTCTATGCATGCTTGCAGCCATTTCACTCCTAATGTCATGAGGATCAAAGCCAGTCATCTGCGAAATCAAGAATAAAGAAAGTAGAGTAGTTCGAAGAATACAGAGAATTGCGAAGAACAGAGTTAATTCGCGCAGAAACTGAATAGTGAGAGCAGGAGAAATCTTAAAATGTGAGGGAGATTAATAAACGGTAAAGTTAATCCTAATTCAATCCTAATCATTTAAATACTCCCCTCCAACGGTAACATTCTGTTGAGCCGCAACTTCAGCACCTTTTCAACTCAATTTTTAATCTCGCCCAACGGTAACTTTCTGAAACAGTGCCATCATTATTTCAAGAAATCAGGCAGGATAAAACACCACGTCGAATTAACCCCACAAACAGTTAGAAATCAAGAAATTTCAAAATTAAGTCGGTTAGGGTTTTCTTCGTATTTCATGAATTAAAAACTGATAGCCCACTAGTCATGATGAATTCACATAACAGCAGTATGAATGACTTAAATTTATGCCTAAAGTATGATCAAAAATGAAATGCACACGCATGTGATCAAACTGTGATCAGTCTGTACTTAGGTGTTGGAAACACCTCTTGGCAACACTCACAAGTTGGACTCAAACTTTCTTGAACATTTTTAATTCAGACATGGTAGCTCCCACTCTAGAAGAACGGTCTTCATAGGACTCCTCTAGGTAGCTTTTTCTATCTGTATTTTGACTTAGAAGTGGTAGCTCCCACACTAGAAGAACGGTCTTCATTAGACTCCTCTAGGTAGCTTTTTCCATTTTCTTCTAAACAACAATTTTTTTTTTTATTTTTCACCTTATTGCTTAAGAATTTTCTAAGTCATTTTCTACATTGGACAAGATCATGTGGTACACGAACATCCTCACAGCTTAATGACTTAGATTGAGCATACTCCATACTTTAGAAAATTTTGATAGAAAGTTTGATTCACCACTGAGAGCACACCATTCAGTATCCTTCACTTGTACAGGCTTCACACAAAACAAGATGTATGTAATATGTCTAGCATCCTAAAAATAAAATGCACATGCATGCTGAGTGTTGTCCACAGGTGTTGTAACACCGAGGACAACATCCGTGAGTGATCATTGTGCACACAAGCTGAGAGACTTCCTAAGATTGAAAAATCTCTCAAAATCCAATGGTTTTGTAAACATATCAGCCGGCTGGTTCTCAGTTCTAACAAATTCCATTCGAATTGTACCCTTATCAACCAAATCTCGAATAAAATGATGTCTAATGTCTATGTGTTTCGTTCGAGAATGTTGTACTGGATTTTTTGAAATATCAATTGCACTTGAATTGTCACAGTATACAATTAAGGTGTCACTGTTGAAACCATAGTCTTTAATCATTTGATTCATCCACAAAAGTTGTGAACAACAGCTAGCAGCTGCAACATATTCAGATTCAGCAGTGGACAGATATACACAATTTTGCTTTTTACTATACCATGACACCAAATTGTTACCTAGATAAAAACATCCTCCAGTGGTACTCTTCCTATCATCTAGATTTCCAGCCCAGTCAGCATCACTAAACCCCACTAGATTTGTGTTTGTTTCTTTGGTGTACCACAAACCTAGGTTAACTGTCCCGGCTATATATCTCAAAATTCTTTTGACAGCTTTTAAATGAGTGACTTTAGGATCAGCCTGGTACCTGGCGTACAAACAAACACTAAACATGATGTCGGGACGACTTGCACTTAAGTAAAGAAGACTGCCTATGATGCTGCGATACTGGGTGTTGTCAACACATGCCGCAACATCGTCTTTGGACAATTTTTCAGTCGACCCCACTGGTGTTTTCATGTGCTTAGTGTTCTCGGTAGAGAATTTCTTCACCAAATTCTTGGCATACTTGGATTGACATAGAAAGATACCATCATGCATTTGTTTAATTTGCAATCCAAGAAAGAAACTTAATTCTCCTACCATGCTCATTTCAAATGTGGTAGACATTCATTTAACAAATTCATCAACATACTTTTGAGAAGAAGCACCAAAAATGATGTCATCCACATAAATTTGACACACAAGAATATCATGCTTCGATTTTTGAATAAAAAGGGTTTTATCAACCTCACCTCTTTTGAAGCCTAAGTCAAGCAGATATTCAGTAAGCCTTCCATACCATGCTCTTGGAGCTTGTTTAAGTCCATAGAGTGCTTTCTTCAACTTGTAGACATGGTTCGGGTGGTGTAGATCTTCAAATCCTTTAGGTTGGCTTACATAAGCTTCTTCTTTCAAGATGCCATTCAAAAAAGCACTTTTCACATCCATTTGATATAATTTTATGTCCATGTAACATGCAATAGCAAGTAAAAGTCTAACCGATTCAATCCGGGCAACAGGGGCAAACGTTTCGTCAAAATCAATTCCTTCAATTTGAGTATACCCTTGAGCCACTAGCCTAGCTTTATTTCTCACAACAATTCCAGATTCATCAGTTTTGTTTTTAAAGATCCATTTGGTTCCAATAACATTCACATTATCGGGTCTGGGAACCAAATCTCACACATCATTCCTAACAAATTGTTCAAGTTCCTCATGCATCGCATCAACACAAAATTTATTTTTTAAGGCTTCATTTATATTTTTGGGTTCAATGAGTGAAACAAAACAAGAATGACTTACTTGAGAGTATACGGAAGTCATGCATACTAGACCCATCATTTTCCGATAATCTACCTTCTCCTTTCTTCTAGTTTGCATTCCTCCAAATGCTTATCCAATGATCTGAGATGATGGATGATTTTTCTGAATCTTACTGGGAAAATCAATCCCTTCATTGGTTACAACATCATCATTTTCAGTATACTCTCCTGGTTCATCATTTGATTCTGCCAGTGCAGGTGTTGTCTCAGGTGTTACAACACCGGGTGCAACATCTGTGTTAGGCAGTGTCTCACTTATGTTCAGTAGCCCATCAATATCATCCTCGATTGTTTTTCCCGTTAGATCTGCAAGATCGTCAAAAACAACGTTAATAGATTCCATAGTCGTTCTTGTTCTAAGATTATACACGCGATATGCACGACTATTGGATGAATAACCAAAAAATAAACACTTGTCACTTTTAGAGTCAAACTTTGCAAGATGGTCTCGGTCATTCAAAACATAACATACACACCCAAAAACATGAAAGTACTTCAGGTTTGGCCTCTTTCCCATGATGATTTCATAGGATGTCATAGTAGAACCACTCCTTAAGTACACACGATTTGAAATATGACATGCTGTGTTTAAGGCCTCGGCCCAAAATCGTTTTGAAATATTCTTTGAACTCAACATGACCCTAGCCATTTCTTGCAGTGTCCTATTCTTCCTTTCGGCTATTCCATTTTGTTGAGGAGTCTTAGGGGCTGAAAATTCATGAGTTATCCCTCTCTTTTCACAGAATGATATAAAGTGTGAGTTTTCAAATTCTTTACCATGGTTGGTCCTTATCTTACCAACCATCAAATCACGTAGATTAGTAATCTTAGTATGTAATTTCTTAAAAACAGCAAATGTGTCGGATTTTTCTCTAAGAAAACTTACCCATGTAAAGCGAGAGAAATCATCCACACACACATGAATACTTCTTACCTCCAAGGCTTTCCACTTCCATTGGACCCATAAGATCCATGTGCAAGAGTTCAAGACACCGAGTTGTCCCAAAGTGTTGCAACACTTGATGGGGAACACGTGTTTGCTTACCCTTTTGACATGCACCACAAACATAAGGAATTCCAGAGGATAAATTAGGCATTCCTCTCACATCATCGTACTTATCAAGGTTCTTTAATGTCTTGAAGTTTGCATGACCCAATTTTTGATGCCACAAGTTTAGTTCACTCACTTCTGAATGATTGCACACAGGGTCCTCTCCAAGTTGATAACAATTGTCAGTCGACCTTGTACCTGTCAAAATACATGTATCAGTATTATCAAAAACTTCACAATTGTCTTTATCAAACTTAACATATAAATCATCATCACAAAGTTGACTTATGCTTATTAAGTTTGAGTTAAGTCCTTCGACATAAAGCACATTGTGTAGACTAGGTAGTCCATCAACATTCAAGGTCCATTTGCCAGCTATTCTTCCTTTAGCACCTCCACCATACGTCATATGACCATTACTTAGTTCAACATAGTCAGTCAAATAGTCTTTAGAACATGTCATGTGGCGTGAACAGCCACTGTCAAAGTACCATATTCCTGCAATGTTAGTTTTTAACGAAGTATAAATAACAGAACATTGAATATTAGCGTTTGGCACCCAAACCCTTTTTACCGATGGTTTCCTATTGGCAGTGTTACGCCGGGTGTTGTATAACACCTGTGGCAACACCTGTTCAGATTCCCATCTTTTGTAGTCATCTCTCAGTTTAAAACAATAGGGTTTGATATGACCAGGTCTAAAGCAATAGTGGCAGATAAAGTGGCGTTTTCTGGACTTGGACTTCTTTGTAGATATTTGCCTCTTTGATGAAACATCTTTTTCAGTGTATTAAGCATTCGAGATTTCAGCACTTCCTTTGACAAAGCCAGTTGGTTTTCTTTCAGTGTTGGAAGACTCTCCTATTTCAAACTGATGATTCGTATAACCAAGTCCAGCTTTGTCATTCTTTCCAATCATCAAGAGTGAATCAAGTTTGGATGAACTTGAATTAAGCTTCGCAAGAATTTGAGTTGCTTCTCCAAGCTCTTCCTTGACTTTGCATAATTCCAGATCTTTCTTGCTCAAGATTACTTCAAGTCGTGATACTTGTGACTTCAGCTCAGTGTTCTCTTTGGAGAGAATTGCATTCACTTTATTTCTTTTGATCAGGTCTTCATACAATTCTTCATACATTGTCTGCACACTTTCCAGAGTGACTTCATCATCATCTACTTCTTGGTTTTCAGACTGACTTGATTCACCAAGGGTTGTAGAATTAAGACACACTGAATTTGAAGAGATGTTGCGACCAGGTATTGCAACACCTGTGGCAATACCTAAAGGATTGATTTGCATTGAACGCTTCTCCTTGATCACAGCAGACAACGATGTGTGATTTTCAGATTCATTTGATCCTTGATCATCATCAGACTCTTCATCACTCAAAGTGACAGCCATGCCTTTGTTTCTCCGAAGTCGATTGGCACACTCATTGGCATAGTGTCCAAATCCAGAACACTCTCTGCATTGTACTGAGTCCAAATTTCTGACATTTGATTGGAATTGCAATTCAGTTTTTGGTCGAAATTGTCCTTTCATAGGAGTAAACTTTTGAGCTTTTGCAGAAGTGGTGATTTTGTCCAATTTTCTTCTTCTCTCTCATTTTCGTCAAGTAATCACCGAATTTCTTAGTAATTAGAGAGATAGAATCTTCACCTAAATCAGATTCATTCAATTCTTTAGATATTTGAAGGATTTCATCATAAGAGTCAGTTGAAACTTCAAGGGCTATTGTCTTCCCTTTATCCTTCTTTTGTAAATCAAGATTCATCTCAAAAGTTCTGAGGGAACTCATTAATTCATCCAGGTTGATTGTTGAAGTGTCTTTAGATTTTTCAATTGCACAAACTTTGACATTAAATTTCTCAGGTAGAGATCTTAAAACTTTGTTCACCAATCTTTCATTGGACATGGGATCTCCAAGACTGTGAGCTTCATTAGAAAGTTGTCTCAACCGGCTATCATACTCAAGAATAGACTCCTTGTCCTCCATTCTCAGGCTTTCAAATTTTGATGCCACAATCATTAGCCTAGTTTTACGCACACTCTCGGATCCTTCACAATGTTTCTGAAGTATATCCCAAGCTTCTTTGGCACTGACACAATTGGTGATTAAATTAAACATCCTTGTGTCAACAGACGGGAATATAGCATTGAGAGCCTTGGAATTAAAATTTGACGTTTGCACTTCATCGATTGTCCATGTACTTTCAGGTTTGAGCCGAGTGTCTCCATCAGCATCCTCAATCTTTGGTGGACTCCAACCATCAAGTACATGCTGCCAAGCTCTTTCTTCAATTGATTTAATAAAAACCCTCATCTTTACTTTCCATAATGCATAGTTTGATCCATCCAATACGGGAGGTCTAAAAACAGTGTTTGTTGATGCTTCCATGATCCTTTTCCACCTGGAAAACAAAACAAAACAGGATTTCACTTAGTAGCGTCAAGTGGAGGCTCTGATACCAATTGAAAGTTCCGTTTCCACAGGGTGAATGCGATGAGGGTGAGTGTTGTGTGTATCAAAATGTAGGTGTTGTGCGTAAGTGTTGTAACACCCACGACAACATGCAGCGGAAATTATAGTTTAACACATTAACACACAATTGGAATGACAATAATACGAGATACGAGAGATAAATTATGCACAAGTATAAAATACTTGCGCGGTGCCTCAGGGCAAAATAATTCACTAGAAAAACTTGTAAGTTTACAAAAACCAATACTAGTGAAAGAATCAAACAACTCCCTAATTAAGGCGAGTAAAAAAAACAATTGCATCCTAAACCTCTAACAAACCGTATAACCAATATACAGAGGATGCATCAACTGAGAAATGAAAAATCTTCAAAAATTAACACACTAATTAAAATAGTAATTAGGTGTTGTCTTCAGATGTTGTCAGTGCTTCACAGCAACACTTTAGCAATGGCACGAGCTTGCTGTGATATCAAAAGAATTCTCAGTAAAAATTCGTCTCTCCGAAATTGTTATGCTCTCTATCGTCACTCTCCGTAGTTTCTTCTCCTTTGAGTCCTATTTAACATAGAAACACAATTTCATTAGGAAACAAACTCTTTTTAAAACAAGGATAATATCTTAAAGATATTGTGATATCATATCTTAAAGATATTATGAGTCATATCAAATATAGTCTTATATCACATATTGAATTTATACGAGATCATATCATCAATTTCGAGATTATTCTCATGTCTAGAAAGACAAAATATTAAAGATAAAAAAGAAAAAAATATATCAAGGAATAAAATTCCTTTCAGAGTTGACTTGATACATATCTAAAAAAAATAATATTTATGATAAAAAAAAATTGGAACAGATCGAGTTAGTGATCTTTATCACAAAAATGATATATAATACGGTCATAAATGTTTTTGAATATAATATTTGGACGATTTATTCACACTTTATTTGACTACTTTCCTCAAGGAAATTTTTTCTTTGAATTGAAACTCTCACCTACATTATTAATCAATTCCTGAGAAATTAACTTACAATCGGCTAACATTTGAAAGACACACAAATAGACTTCGACTTTAGCATCTACATGGCCAAAAAAATCAGTGGCACTCCATACAAATAAATATACTCAAGTTTTTTGGAACCAAGGTCTGAAGCCTCGATCCCCCATTATCCTTCTTGGCTCCTTTTCTTTCTTCACATGCAAATTCGATAAAGACGACGTAAATTTCGCGGTCGTCACCTTCCTCACGAGCAATCTCCACCGGGCATCACTTCCATCTTGCTCTGCCTTTAACTTGAATTGCCTGATAGAACAGTACAGGTATATTCAAAACCTCGGACGATTCACAATTTATTTTAGGCTGGAGAAGTAGTCGTACTTGATGCGTGAATCAATACGGCATTTTACATTTATGAGGAAATGTCATTTTTTTGTCGGCCCTAATATTTGGTTGTCACGTCAATTTTTTTAAGAGGTCATTTTGGATGCAAATGCAATACATCGCCTTCTATGTCAATATTGGAGTCTCACCCTTTTCACACGCCTAAAACACACAGCCACCTTTAATATACTATTGCCATTCAGAAAAGGATAGGATCGCCAACGGTTGCGGGAGCTTCAAGACAGCTCGATTCGTGTTAAAATTAATGGGATCTCACAATATAGACGAGACTCGAAATTTTTGTGATGGGAAACTTTATTTATCTTTAGATTAACTCAAGAGCAATGTGTTAAAAAAAGAATTCACTAACCTGCATAGAGGAACTCTGCATCCATCAGGTCGGTCACAAATGGAGGAGTGCAATCGAAAGAGCTGCCACATTCGCTTGCAACGAAGGCATCCTCCGTTAGCCCTTTTCGTACAAGTACCGAAATGCTTGATCAGAAGCTGAACGCGATGACATGTCGTGAATTTGGCGCACGGACCATTGTGTTGGCTCGGGTCCATATCGATCGGCCCAACAGTGGTGCAACCTTCCGAGCATATATGTTCAAGGCATTCCATTGCTTCACTGAGTTGTATATACAAATCCTTATTCTCTCTATGCCTTCTCATCCTCTGTTTCCTCTGTTATATCCAAGAAATTCAAAACAAATGTTATGATAACAATCGACACGTTCGATCTGATCGAAAAGTGGGTACTTTTTCAAAGCTTTACACACCGTTTCAGACTCATCGATGAATTGTAAGATCTCGAGTTCAAGAAGGGGATCATGTTTCTGCAAAAACTTCCATCCGTCACCGGCCTTGACCATCTTGAAATTATTTGACAACAACTTCATACCCTTGACGTAAAGATCCGGGGCGTCGCATAGCCTTGCGAGCTGAAGCACATCCACCACGTCCTCAATCGACATCCGGTCGGCCAAATCCTTGGTACACATCTGCTTCAGCTGCGGCACCAAGTAAACATGCGACAATGCAAGAAGAGGAATCCCATACTTCTCCATTTGATCCTCACTACACCTACAAAAGTAATAAAAGGCCGTTTTGATCATCTCACACAGCACAAACAATCTTAATTCGGCTTGAGGCTTGAAACAGAACTCACTTGGAAGAATAAAGAAACTTGATGAAGGCGGAGACGGCGTCGAATGGGACGCCCAATATGGTAATGTTGCTGCAGTTGCTCCGGCCCTTTCGCGGCCTTTCTATTATGTTCTCCAGCACGGGCGACGCTGAAGCCTACAAGTTTCACATTTGAATCAACAACCACAAGTCCAAATAATCAAAAGTTTTCAGCTAAGTTACATAGAAAATACTCGATCATATTTCAAATATAATCAATCAGCTCGGAACGAAAATAGATTTATTATCTAGTGTAAATCATATGGTCGCCCACGAGTCTCTGTAAGTACATACAGATTAACTCTATGCTATAAATATTCATTTAAATTAATGAATAATTTATCTTATTATTTTTGAACAGATAAAAGCCCGTATTTGCGATATGGTTACGTAAAAAAGATCGAGTACCAGGACTTTTGAGTGCGCGAAGATGAGCAACCCGTCGGAAGTGATGACACGGACGTCGGGTTCCGGCATGTCTTCGGCGCCAACGACTGTCAGGATTCTACTCGCTTCTGCTCGAACCATGATTATCGATATCAAGGAATCCTGAATAATATTTTTTTTTTCCAAATGAATTTCTTCGTGAGTGAATGCTTGAGAATTGAGAAATGATGGAAAGACTGGATATAGAGTTGGTGTTGAAGAGCAGTTTGAATTTATAGGCAATACAGAGAGCAATTTATTTATTTATTTATTTTTTTTGGAGTAGAACAATTTATTTAATAAGGAATACTAAAAATAAATAAACAAGAATTCTATTTTATGCTTGGTATACTCAAAACATGAATAAATTGTACACATAATGTGAAGTATAAGAAAAATAGATTGCAGTGCAAAATAATATTGGGAGGTTCTTTGAAGAAATTTACAACGTATTTAACTTGTATGTATACAAAAGACAAAAACTTGTGTGAGACGGTCTCAAGATTCGTATTTTGTGAGAGATTTCTTCCATGAAAAATTATTAATTTTTATGCTAAGAATATTACTTTTTATTGTGAATATCGGTAGGGTTGACTCGTTTTACAGATAAAGATTCGTGAGACCGTCTCACAAGAGACCTACCGTACAAAATGAGAAAATAACAATATTCACGTGTATCTCATAGTGGTAAAACACCGTGAAGATAACAAGAATATCGTGGATTTTAACTCAGTCGGCATCTTGGGAAGGCAAGTTTACTTGGAAGTCATCGAATCGTGGTTGATTTGACTGTGAACGTTTATTCTGATTGTATATAAATTATGACAGTATTCAAATTTATTTATGAGACGAATTATAAGGAAAGTGTGGCGTAAAATAAATGAACCTCCTTCGTTTATAATTTTAGATTTTTAAGTTCATTTTAATGAAGTGTGGCGTAAATAAATAAGCATATATAATATAAATATTTTAGGTAGTGTTCACGGAGATGGATTTGAAATCAATGGATTTTGATTATATTTTTGTTGTTTATAATGAAACAATAGATCAAATCTTAAATCAATATCTTGTTTGGTTAGACATTATTAGTGTAACGCCCCATATTTGATGATTGTCATCAATGTCCCAACACAGGTCATTCCAGCGTGCTTATGTCTTCACTCACATGCGCTCTGAAATTTTTTTTCAAGGGATCACACATCTCATAATTGTCTAAGTCAAGCACACTTAAATTTAAAATTCTTATTTGCGAAAAGAAGATAAACTTTAATTGTATGAGTAGTAACTCTCAATCTTTAAAGTCTTCATCAATTGTACACTCTCATACATGCACAGTCTTGGAATTCCGTTCATTCTTGGACGGGATATCACAATTTGAACAAAGTAAAATTAATTTCAAATGACACCATATTTAGGTAAACTTTAGAATCATATCGATTTAAACATAAGTTTAATGTGTATTAGTAATTACGCAAAAAAGGCCAAAACTGAAACAAATATGTCCAAAAGTAATGGTTGTTACTGGTTCCTTCTATCTCGCCCCGAACCTATGAGTGCGGTATTGGCGTTGCTTTCAAATAAAATTCAAAAACAATAAGCCTCGTAGTATAAAATTTAACCAAAAATCAGTATATTATTTCATGATGAAATTTGTTCTTACATCCAAAAGTACAAATCATAATCAAATACATCAGTGGAACCTAAAACTTATCATCATAGGGACAACAAAATCAAATAACAGTGGCACTTTTAAATGTCTCTTTTTCAACAGCCCAAGATTATGTATGCTCTTCCTCTTCAAGTTCCTTTTCATTCTTATCTGAGGAGAGAAATAAAGAGATGAGTGTTTGGGAAAAAACTCGGCATGTGGGAGCCAATCGTACACCAGAATATCGAAATATACATATAATATGAGTTCAAAGATGAAATGTCGCATAACGTATTCCAATATGAATTAAGACATGAGACAAACATAACTCAAAACAAGACATCAAAACATATCAAAATAAGGCACTGTTATTCATCTTTTATTCATGGTATACTGATCAATCCTAATTGTTACTCCTCTAAGGGGACGATGACATATATCTGTTATTATAACCCACTGCAACAGGGCCTCATCTTATCTTATCATGTTTCGAAAATTGCTTACCACTTTTAATTCGAATCGTAACATTGCATTTTCAAGATTTCATGAAATAATAGATGAATCATGCTGAACGATATATATGGAATCAAAAGACGTGAAACAAGTAGTGTACGATCGAGTTTTTAAAATCAAAAACATCATTATTTTAAAACACATATATAAGTCCACTTACCTCCATCTCAGTTTCACATAGTGGAAACTATTATGGATCATCTATCATCAACTTCATGCATAGCTTAAGAATTATATTTCATAAAGAAATCCTTAAATATCCAGAAGTACACATTACCCAATGTATCCACATGAAAGACGATTATTTTCAGTGTCATTCAATCCTTATGTCACTACTCTAATTTAATAAAAAGAATGAGTATATATTAGTATAGAATGGAATAATTTGGCGGTGCCAAGTTGACAAAATAAAATGAATTTGGAATAGCACTTAGTAAATTTGGTGGTTATAAAATATAATATTTATGGCTTGTCTCTCCATTCTTTTTGTAAGAAAAGTGAAAATGGGTTGGGAAGATTTATATAATATACAAAAGTAACATGAAATGTTGACAATTTAATTAGGAGATATTATTATCACATTAAAAGGAATTTATGAATATGAGTTACAACTTTTAATTAATAATAATTTCACGTTAGTATTGAAATTAGGATAAATTCTAATTGAAAATTAAAATAACGAATTAACTCAAAAATAGTATGTTGTCTTTGAAGATAAAATATATTTATTATAAAAATAAATTCTTATTCTATGTACCATGAATGAAACAAAATTCAGCCTAAAAATGAAAATAAAACCCTAGTTTTTGTTTCACTATTAAATAAAAAAATTTAAATATATTTTATTTATTATATCGCAGATTTGGTCATGAATATTACACTTTTTACCTAGGTTGGAAGTTGCATCCATCGAGTCTATTTGATTAGCTTTATCGAGATTTACTTCTCCACTCAATATATGTCTTGAGGATTGCTTTTATTTTCACTTCTTTTAAAATTTATTTTGTATCACAAAAAAACACACCTCACAGATACAAATTTCAAATTTCTAACTTACATCAAAGGAGAAAAACAAATACTCCCTTTCGTATGCCGGCTGTCTAAATTTGATTCTTGATCTCCACAATTTTTTGCATATAATCTAACAATTTTTTTAAGCCATATATATTATATCTAATTATTTTAAGCACATACAAATGAAAAGTATATAATTTGAGTTGTTTATAATTTTAAAAAATCTTTAAATAATTACATTGATTTGTTTAATTATGTGCTCATATATATACATATAATTTTGATATTTTGTTTATCAATCGTGATTACTTCTGTGTCAACCACTGATGTGACGCTCACATATTGGACATGATGAAGGCATGTGAATGCAACCTCAACAGTGAACACATAAATGAACGTTATTGATAAACAACATATCAAAATTATATGTTTCAGAAGTGATTGAGTACTAGTTTCAGAATATTTGTTTTCGTTATTACTAAATCCGAGACCAATCATGTCTCTATATTGCTTTTGTAACACTTGCATCTTCTCTACTAAAATAAAGATTTATTTCAGGAATTTACCAGTATACCCAACTTCTTGTTCTCATTCAATAGCAACTGGTAATCTCTATTTATTCTTTCATTATTTGTCTTCTGCTTACTCGTTTCAAGCTTGAGATCCTAACAACTGTCTTTTTGTAAATAAATGGACTTGTTGATTTAACAGTAAGGCTTCTATTTTCAGTTTTGACTTCTTCAATTGAGAAAGCTTCGAGTACTCTTCTATCATCTCATGCAATGCTTTAACAAGATTAGTACGTGTAAATTCTTCATATTCGAAATCAAATTCCTCATTACTTGTTGTTTATAGATCAGCATCAACCATCATGCATTGAACTTTGTCATCATCCCTACAACTGGATTGGATTTCTGAGTCAAAGGATTCAGAATTGGATTATGCCAACTTGGTTCAGCTTTTTCAGCAATTATGGTCTTTCAATCTATGTGGGACTTCTTATGATACTCACGGGAAATTTAGGGTCCGATTCCAGCGAATGTCACTAGTTCAGACGCAGGTTTCAAAATGGTCCCGAGCTTGAAATCACGAATAAGACCGTTAGAAGGGGGTCAGGAGGGTGGCCTTGCTTAGCCCCTCCGACGCTCAAGTCAGATAGGGGGTCAGGAGGGTGGCCTTGCGTAGCCCCTCCGACGCTCAAGTCAGATACTGAGAATATAAGTGGAGAACAGTTAAAGGTACTGCTGAAAATAATATAGTGATTGAATTAACTGAGCACTTAAACCTGGTATTTATAGGAGAATATCTGGGTCCTTGATGGACTTGTCTTCCATTTGGACTAGAGATGGTCCAGGGGATGGGCCAATGGTAGTGGACCCAATATAACAAATAAAAAGTATAAATAAAGATAAGCGAAAAACATGAATTGATTGTGAGCCTATAAAGTTGTTGAATTTACAAAACAAAAACTCCTTGAAAATGTTTACGACGGGAGATACTTAATTAAGCTTGAACCCTTTTTTTTTCCTTTGAATTGAAGACGAAGAGTCGCTGACGCAAATGATGGATAACCATGCAACGGGTCAGATGTCTATTCCAAAAATAATTTATTTAAAAATATTATATCATAAATATTAATATATTATATGACAAATTTTAATCAATGTTAGTGATTAGTTAATTATATATATTATATGTTTTTGTGAATAAATTAAATTTTCCGTACAATTTTTTTTATTATTATAAATTATTTTTTAATGAAAAAACTTTAGAGACTATATTAAAACTAAACACAAACTTTATATTTGATTTTTGTTAGTGTTTTCGATAATTAATTAAAATAATTACTTAAATCAGATAATTTTTATTATATTAACAGTTTATATATAAAATAATACTTTTTTGGATTTTTAGATAATTAATGATATGATCATTTTGTGAGTACTATACCATAATGTCACGTATAGTGTTATTCTACATCCTCATCCGTTAAAATAGTACTAATTATTATTTATCAAATGTCACAATTTTGATTAAATATTTACGTATCTTACACTAAAATCTCCAAAAAATTCATTCGACCAACATAAATACAAATATATAATTAATTAAAATAAGATGGACTGAATAATATTTTTACGTATTTGTACAATAGATGAAAGTGTGAAATTAAAACGAACTATATACTTTTTATGTATTTCTCTTCGACTATATATTTAAAGAAATTCCACGTGGCAGTGATCTAAGCACGAATTGTAATTTATTTATTTATTTATTTTTGGGTTGAAAATATTAAATTAATTAGTGATCACCAAACTTTTGCATACTTGGGTGGATAAGATTTGTGTCACCCAAATCCCATTTACACGTATGAAACACATGGGCAGTGGTTTCTATTCTTTCGTACATAATATTCAGAATGGATCCTCCATGACTTTGTCATCTTGTTTTCACTCTCCGAAAGAAACAAACATGTAGGCCCATCACTTGTCACTTGTATCCATTTTTTTGTCAAATTGTATACATATATATATATAGTCATAATTTGATATCATGCACGCCTATCATCCTCACATATGCTTACATAAGTGTGTATGATAAATGTACATCATAACAAAACCAACTGTGAGCAGGGGTGCTCAAACTATATGAATAGTTTTTTAAATTCATTTATGGATGCATGAACTAAATTTTTTTTTAAATCTGTATCTCATTATTTAATACTAAAAATTCGATGTCATATAACATTGGATTTTTATGACGACAGAACCTATAGCAGTTGTTATTTTTCGATGTGCACTGAATAAATACTAAGTCAACACAGTAGCCTGACAATCACATTTGTCAGGTGAACTACACTGAACAATCCTTATATGAAAGCTTGTCCAAATTAAAAAAGATGTCGTCGGGGAAAATCGATTTCATGATCATTGGCAAGAAATCACATACTCCACTAATCCGAATGTTGTCACAAATATTGATTATTATTAGTATTTTCTCTGGCAGTGATATTACCTATTATTTCCTTTCGGAATAAATAATAATTCATCATTTGTTTTTTAAATCAATATTTGGATTTTCTTAAAAAAAAAAAAAATCACTATTTGGATCAAGTATCAACACATGCATGGACTTTCCTAGTCCCATTTGGGCTCAATTTCCAAATGTAAAGAAGTGAATCAACAATGTAACGTGAACTAATAATTTGGACTGACCATAACAAAACACATTGTTCTTCTTTTGTGTAATTTGCATGTCGTATATTGATCAAAACGTGTGCTTTTGGTAAATTATGCCACTATCGACATCTATATTTTTCGTATAACAATTAACACTTATTCATAAAACTACTGTCCAAGATAAGAGTACTATTTGATTCTAAATCACATTGAACAAACTTTGTATAACAAGATCATCCGAGAAGGCGAGGTTCAAACTAATTTGGGATCTAGTCGAGCCGGATCTAACACAAAGTTCTTTCAACATTCATATTTTGTTCAGAACTCAGAATATTATTTTTTTAAAAAAATAGTTGAAATTCTTAATTTCCTAAATACTATATATATATATACACACACACAATACGATCAATTGAAAAGAATTATAAATTTTTGCTATTTTATTGAGAATATCGTTACCACTCTGTTAAGAATGAGACTTGGACCTAACTCAACCCCAAAAGCTAGCTCAAGGGGGGAGGATTGTCAAAGCCCATATATACAACTCCCAGGTTATTTATCCAACCGACGTGGGACAATTAACACACCCCTCTCACGCCCAGGAATGAACATCTGGAGCGTGGAGTTTACAAATGACCCAATTATGGGCAGAACGGGTGGCCTAATTATAGGCAGTCCAACACATAACGGTAGAACCCGGGCTCTGATACCATGTTAAGAATGAGACTTAGACCTAACTCAAACCCAAAAGCTAGCTCAAGGGGGGAGGATTGTCAAAGCCCATATATACAACTCCCAGGTTATTTATCCAACCGATGTGGGACAATTAACACACTCAAATATTTAAATCATATATCAGTTTATGGGTTAAGTTTTCGATCAGTACTCTCCTATCAAGAGCAGATATTGCTTTGTAACAATCTCTTTTTTGATATTTATTTACACTTCTTGTTATCTATGAAGATCAAACATATGATATTGTTTCTGATTTTAATAATAGGATCAGACGGTTTGCACTTTATTAAAAGCTATAGCGCTTATGATAACATGTAATTTAAATCTTTTAAATCATGAAGCAACTCATCTTTTAAATAATGTAATAACTCAAATGTCACATTTGATAGCAGGTTTTCTCAACAATAACTGAAATTATCAAAAAAATTAAATAATATAAATTAAAATTATGACATGTTAATTGCCGGTGAAAGATCATCGGTATATTTATTATATGAAATAATTTATTTTACAAAATATATATGATTCACGTGGTCGGAGCGGAGCGTTTGGCATTATCAAAGTCAAAGTATTAATATCGGATTCCCTTCTCCTCATCCATGTCCATTAATAGTCAAAATAATACTTTAATATATCCATTTGTTTTCTAATTTTTAACCCTCCACATTTGTTTATTTCCTACTTCCATTTTTTGAATGTTGTTTTTATAGATCTATATATTAGAGTAGGTGTCCAGCAAGCCAACTTGAGTCTTGAGCTTTTATTGACTTTAATATAAAACAATCTTTATTTTAATAATATTTTACGATTTTATTCAATTATGGCATTATACTTTATCTATATACATATGCATGCTGCATAGATAAAGTCCTTGAATATATAATAGGTACCATGAAGTATGCCTTTCAACGTAAGATCATGAAACTCATTAGGAAGTGTACCGTATATTCTAAACGAGTTCCTAGTCGAATCAGCCGCCTAAAATAAAGATAAAGGTCGCTTGAACTTGAGACTAACATCTGTGATGTAAACTACATGATTCATTGACAAAGACATGGAGATGTCACTCATACAGATGAGTGATCATATGATGATGCACTGAACAACTCTCCCTCGAACTGTCCAAGTGGTTCTCACTTATCGAGTGGAATAGTCCACAGTTATGGTTGTACAACATTAGTCCTTTGATCCAGGACAATGTAGAGGTTATATGTACTAGCATGCACTTTGATATGTTTACCGACTCCATTGAGGATCACAACGTGGGGAGGTTGAATGTAGTTTCGAAAACGTAGGAGCAAATATATTGTAGTATGGGATTCATCGTTTGCCTACTTTTGAAAATATCCTATGTGATTAGATGAGTTAATAGTGCAAGGAGTCTCTAGCCAGAGTAAGAAATGTGCTTTAGGAAAAGGTACTTTCCTAGTTGCACATATTATTCCATTGTTAGTACTCAAAGATAAATCACATCGTTATGGAACTCATATGCAACTCTCGATGTATCGATGATTGTACATTCGATCGGGATATATGTGATGAAGGGCCGTACTGTACGCTAAACACGACTTAAGGTTCTTACAGGCACTATCAGCGATACCTAGAGGATCATGGGACGATGATACTAGACCCTCTTACCATGATCCCCGTGATCCGATGGGTGCAATCAGAAAAGATTTTTAACATTCTTGATCAAAGAGTTGATGAAAAGAATTGGGATGATAAGGGTAAGCCCGAATGAGAATATATATTATTTTGAATCATATGGGACGTGAACCCATGGCTAGTTGTATCATCGAACCATTGAGGGTCACACAAGTATTGGATTATATGTTCTCATTAAGAAATTCAAAATTCAAGGAGTTGAATTTGGGACTATAATCTGATGGAGATCAAATAGGATGCTTATGAATTAGTTTATAAGTTGATTCCATATGATGGAAGAAATGAAAGTTAACATAATTGAAGAAGAAGAGTGGAACTGTTTGTTTTGGTAAAGTAAGTGAAATTTCGATCTTTGAAATTTTCATTATATGAACAAAATTTGTACCCTCAATATATCGGCGAGTCTGATCATCGATCGGGGTTACAATGATTTCACAATTATTTATTTAGTGATTGGAAATTTACTAACTAAATATAGTACTAATAATAGTGACGACTAACATGTATAACATTTTCATAAAATATTCTAGAGGGATCTAAAATAAATTAACTAATAAGTTAATTAAAGAAATTAAATAAAATTTATTTAATTTTAATATCCATGTATATATGATATGCATGTATCGATATATTAGAGAGAGTGTGTGTGTGTCTATATATACACACACATACTTTATATGATGATATAAATATATTTGTATACATGAAAATATGTATATAGATATGTTATACATTATCAAGTGTTGATTTAGTGCATGATATTATCATATGAGAATTTAATAATATTGGAAGTAAATAATCCTAATTTTTATGAGATTAGGAATCAACCTTTATAAATATAACACAAGGGTCATATGCAAAGGTGGTGGTTGTTTTTGGTACTCAACACAACCACAAAATTCCTCCTCTTCTCCTTGGTAATTTTCGGCTCTCTCCAAGAAGTGGGAAGAAAAATTCGACCACCGTGAGTCTTTCAACGTCGAGCCCCTACCGCTGCATCGACCCCGGATTTTGAAAATTTGGACGATTTAGTCTCAATGAAGAAATTTTTTGCGGTTACTAGTGCAATCGAAACAAGGAAAACTTATCTAATCGTTAATTTGACGAACAAAAGACATAGATCCTTTCGAATGGATTTATGAGAACGACTATCTCCAGGTTAAAATCCGAAATAGTTTGGAGCCATCATTTTATACGCAAAAAATAACAATCTAAACACCATATGAATGTTTATTTCATACGACGCCCAAGGAGTGTTTCGAATGTCGAAACAAAATTTTAAAATTTCCATTGCGCCTTGGTTGTGAGAAAACGGTGATCCAGCACTATCACCATTTCTTATATACTCAATTTTGTTGAAATTGATCTTCAACTCGACCGACTCATGAAAAAATATTTTTTTTATATCAAAAATATTATTTTTAATTGTATATATAAATCAGGTTGATTTGTCTCAATACAACATCTAAAATTTTAAATAATCAGTAATACAATTCGCTCAAATTACATACACAAGATTAGAGTAAGATGAATTTAAATAAACTGTCCATAATGTTAAAATTGAGAGAAAAAATAATTTAGAAATATGTTATCTAATTGTTAGGCTAATGAAAACAAATCTACAGAGTCTTATCATTACAGATTTTTGTTATATTTTCTTGTTAAACAATAGAGGGACATCCTTGTTCGCATATGTAAAAATACCATTATATATATTTGAAGTAAATTTTGTGTGGGATTTATTGATCTAAGAATAATTATTAATTTACTCGAAATTAATATTTGGGCTTTTATTTTGTTACATGTGTTTTCTTTTTAAAATGATGGTACTATGACTAATGAGTATTTTACGAAGAAATTTTAATGTCTTTAGGGACCAAAAATAATTAATAGGTAGGTAGATATGTAATTGAGTCGAGTCGAGTCGAACTCTTGAATGTTTGAGCTTGGTTCGTTTATAATCGAGTCGAGCTCGAGCTTTATTTAACGTATATATGCATGGCTCACGAGTTTATTCAAGCCTTTATCGAGCCTAAACAAACTTAATAAATATGAATTATACATTTAAATTTTTATTAAATTAATTAAAAAATAAATTATATATTTAAAGAAAAATATATTATTCTTATTAAAATTTGTAAATTTATTATAATAAATAAATTTAATAGATTTTTTTATATATTTCATAAATAATATGCAAAATCAATAAATCAAATATCAAAAATATTATTTTTTTATCTAACAGATTACTCATGAACTTATCAACGAACATGTTCACGAGCTAATGAGCCGAATACTATAAAGCTTGAGTTTGGTTTGTTTATATTAACGAGCCTCATTAAACGAGCTCAAACGAGCTTTTATCGAATCGAGCTTCGAATAGCTCACAAACGGTTTGGTTCGTTTACATCCCTATATGTAGGTGTCAAGTTTTTATAATATAATATAAATGATATATATGTACTATATAATATATCAAGTTAAAAAATATTATGATCACAAGTTAACAAAATATTAATTGTATGTACCATGTCATGGATGTATTATATATATATATATAAAATAATAGAATTGAAAGAGTGGAAAAATGACAACCATCGATTAAAACTAGAAATTCATATAAATATATTATATATATATATATATATATATATATATATATTATAGTTTACCAATACATACTTCAGCACTTGCTCCCCTTTTCAACAAATTACAAGTCCGACAGAACATAGAACCGACGGTTCAGATCAGCAGGCCGATGTTGTCTTCTTCCAATAAGGTAAAAAACTTAACCAAATTTCCCCAACAAAAAAAAGAACAAGGGTAAAACCGTAAAAGTAAAAAAAATAGTGAAAAGAGAAAAAATTGACAAATCCCAAGTGCTCCATGGACAACTTTTATCATAGGGATCTTCTCTTTTTAGGAGCACAAAGATTTCTATGTTCCACGATTCCAATTACAAGACCATATAAAATAGATAATAGGGTCTTGTGAGGGTATAATGGTAATTTAACTACACCGCGATCCCTTTCGACAGCTCAGGGCGCCGGCACGGCCAGTGATGGAGCTTATCATGGAAGAAGGCCTAGCACCTAAACTAGAGGCCTTGGCATAGTTCGAGGATGCTCCGGCACCCGACGTCGTAAAGAATGCCCCGTTCAACATCAAGTCTCCTTCGGTCCTCCAATTCCAATTCTTCCACTCGCTCTCCGGTGCATCCTCATGCTTGGTCACCTATAACAATTAAATTAAATTGTTAGTTAATAATAAATGCAATCATTTACATATACATATACATATATATATATAGCAATTAATTAGATGCTTGGTTGAAAAAGTTGGGTAAAATTATTTAGTATCTTATTGATGTTGAGGTGCGACCAAATTAATGATACAGTCAATCGAGGATGCAATTTGGCATGGTATGTGATCTAAATCTTGTTTTTCTTGACTTTAGACAATTTTTCATCGAATTTTTTAGGTTCGAGTTCGTCTCGATCTAAAAAACTGACATTTTCCTAGAAGTTTGCAAGTGATCATCAAAATTCTTACCTCCTTGTTGAATCTGTCATCCGGGGCTAGAAATCTATTGCCCTGGCTATTGATGGTAGGCGCCGCACTACCTCCAATTGCATACATCTCCCAATGGGTGTAGTCGTTGTTCACCACATGGAAATAACCATGTCTACATCTGTGCACATATAACATAAATATAATTTAATAAATAATTATATATTATAATATTTAATTAGAATTTTGCTACAAAATTAAATCTTATCAAATCAAACTACTTTAGAAAACTTTACCTTGGCATTCTTTGAACAAGTCCTTCCCCAAAGTGGTTAAAGGCAATAGTAACTTGCATATTCTTGTCTTGAGTGTAGGAATCACTATGCCCCATAAGCATGACCTTGTCATGATGAGTCAAGTAATTATTCGAAAGGGTAATCGCTGTCGACCCGTGTATGGCGTCGATCAGCCCGTCCTTGCAATTTGACAACGAGCAATGGTCAACCCATACGTGGCTGCCGCCGAAGATCGACACGCCATCACCGTCCGATATGGTCCTCCACCCGTAGTGCTTGGTGGAGTCCCTCACCATGGCATTCCCACCTTGCTTACAGTCGTGTATATTGATCCCGTGAATAATAATATTCGTCACGTATTGTATAGTGATGCAAGGACCATTAGCAATGTGAACACTTGCACCCCTGCCATCAATGGTCTTAAACGAGTTCATTATCAGTTCCTCCTTCAATTTGATAACCATGTCCCGGGCAAATATGATCCACAACGGCTCTTCTTGAATGACCGCGTAGCGGAGCGTCCCGGGCTTCGGATTGACCGCGTCGTCGTCGCTCGAGTCCGTCACGACGTAAATCTTGCCGTCTCTTCCGCCAATGGCGTTCTTACCGAATCCGATGGCGCAGTCCGCCAGTTTCTGACGGTTCTGCTCCCAATTGGAGTCACAACTCCAGCAGTCGTCTATGGGATTACCCGTGTTGCATGACAAGAATCCCAGTTTCCTTCTAGAATCATTCAACCTCCTACATTGTTTCGTAACAAGTCAGACATTATACATAACCAAACAAGAAAAGGCAATTAATGAGCTACAAGAAAACTGCCAACAAGTAGTAAACTAAACTACACAAGACAACATTTTCGACACCCTTCAACGGTCAACCACAAAGATCGAAATTTGACGAAATTCCCAAGCAACGCCTTGCTAAATCGACGCATACCTGTGTACTTCCTGGACCACCAATTCAGGGTCTTGCACAACCGGAGAGGAGGCAATGAGAGACGGAAGAAGCGTGCAGAAGAAGAGCAGAAGAAATGGGAATGTGGCAGAAGAGAAAGCCGATGCCATTTCTGATATTCCGGAGTTAGTTCTGTGTGGAGAAATGGGAGGAAATGCGGGTCTTATAAAGGGATAAAAGGGCAGACAAGATAGCGTGAATTAACTAATTGAGTAGGCCCCTTTCACTGTGCTGATTACTGGGATTACGGAGATTCCCTCATTTGACCGTTTTGGCCGTTAATCTTGTCCGAAATATACTGGAATTATGGATATTATTGTTAACCCAGAAATACGCATACTATACACAGCACATGCGCCTTGCGGCGTGCGTACAAGCACTCGAGGAGTGCTGGTGAAAAGATCTTGTAGAACTCACACTGATCAGAGTTTTTAATGGGGTGTACAGTTTCAAGTGATTACCGGGAAAACTCGAAAAATCGTCCGATATATTGGTTTTTTGTTTCTCAAATCAGTCAAAAATTTTGTTTTAGTAATCCGATTATTGTCAGAAGTGTTGACATGCAGATGTGATATCATATGTTTATGACATATCTTATTTTTTATCACCACTTGTTGATTACCAGATTAAATGTACTGATTCTGTGTTACAATTGTCTCGTACGATATCCTACTCAATAAATGAGTTTTTATGAAGATGACTCTAGTGAGTTCACAACATAATATTGGTCTCATTGAGAATCGGAGTAAAGAACGAGTGACTCAAAAAAAAGATATCATAAAAAAAAGAGTGAAAGTCGTCTAAATTGTGCCGCCGTGAACGTCAACATCGCAAGAAATCAACAATGTTACAATTATTATTATTATGGATTCTTGTATGCTATTTTAAAAAGATGTGACATGTACAAATTTATGGCAGCAATAATTCAAATATACTGCTGCATGCAATTGCTTAAATTATTAAACTTGAACTACCACGGCTACTGATATTAATTTATTCATAATAAATAGAAGAAAATAATGCTAATTTCATTTATTCCACCGACGGTAATAATGATATCTCAGTTACTCTGAGCGTAACATCTTTTTTTCTTTTAAAAATTTTACTAATTAAAATTGAGCATTGACCTGCTTGATTTGTTTGTATTTCAGACTTTAATTTTTTTCAGCTCATTTATTATATTATCAACGGCTCCTATCTTTTCTTTATCTCAAGGAGAAATAAAAGGATATCGAAGTCGATTTGCTTTATAAAAAAAACGATATCAATAAACTTTTATAAAATGGTTTCACGGGATTCAATCAATTTTCTTGCTGTCGAAATAAAAAATAGATGGAAATAATTTGCGTCTAATAGGATTTGAAAGACGTGCAAGTTATAAAACCGAATAGCATGTAAAAATAATTTACATGAAGTTATAAATCCCATTATGATAACCTATACAAATTTAAAACTCTCTGTCTATATTACATACATGTGCGAGTATGAATATAATACTTTAACATAAAATTAACATTACTTAAATTGAACAAACGACGGTGACATGCCAGCATATCCAGAATTTGGCAAGACAGAGCACATGCTTTTGCATTAAAATTCAAACTAAATTATGCGGTTCAAACTACCCCCAACATCCCAAGCCAAATTTTCTTTGATTTTCGAGCCCAGAACTAAATAGATTAGAATAATTTGTAGACCGCAAACCTCGCCGCAATTGCCCCACAGCCGAGGCCATTTAATAGACCAAGCTAACATGGCCCTAAACACAAGGTCTTACTCTACTATACATCAACAAACTGATTAAAGTGACTACTTAACCTATAGTTCCTCCTGAAAGCTACATTCTCACATGGAGAGATCGGTTCCCCTCACTTTTCTTTTCGAACCAGCCGTCGTGCACGATGTATACCGTGGAGGTCGGGTTTATTCGGGTGAGCATTCGATCAGTTCGATGATGAATTACATGTTTCGTCGGTCCCGGCACTATTTTATGGTAAACACTTTATTAGTCCTGAACTCGGTTAATGACTCGTTGTTTTATTATTCGAAAATACGTTACTCTTTTTTTATGCCATTACTTAAACCATCCATTTTAACTTAATATCTAGTCTAGTCTAGTCTAGTCTAGTCTAGTCTAGTCTAGTCCTCTAAATATACATATAGATCACATGACATGCTCATTCACTAGTGAACAAAGCACAAATTTTTGTCACTAATAATTTGGATCGAATTAGTTTACTCATATTTGAACTACAAAATTTGTTCATACTTACACAAAAAGAAAATATATTTTGTAACCCGTGATTGTACTTTCTTTTTCGAAAAAAATTCCACCAAGTTGACAGTGGTTTGATGTGAAATAAGGTTACTATCTTTAAGGTATTATCTACGAGTCTATTTAAATATGAATATTTATCTTAAAGATATTATCTATGAGTGTATTTAAACGTGAATATTTATCAATATGAGTGAAGTTCATACGTTTTTCAATGAATCTTACATGTGAGGAGAAATGTTCATATTTAGATATAAACTTAGGATATTACCTTGAAGGCAGGGCGAAATTTTCGCAAAAAAATCTATTACAAAAAAGACTTCAAGAATGAAAACGATGGAAACACTCAAAACACATGGCTAGATAATTGCATAATTTTTTAAAAGAGCGTAGTAGACATATAAGGCGACTAATTTCATATCGGGTGTACAAGTATCACGAAGATGAATTGTTGAGCTCGTTATCCATCACGGATGTATTCAAAGATTTCATTAGCCAAAGCAACAACTACAGTATATCTTTCACGATAACTATGTGCATCATATATCTAGAATATCACTATTGTATTCTTAAATCCAAATTAATAAACAAAAATGTTCTTATCCAAGAAAAAATAATAATTCCCTTTTTTCTAAGAGTGTCTCGTTCAATGCCATGGGGACAAAGCTAACGTGAACGTCCTTGTTAAGGAGGTTAGAGTACAAGTAGGTTCACATAAAGAGGCATAGCCATGAGGCTTGTTAGTTGGAGCCCTTTTCATTCTTCAATTAATGGGGTACTTTTATATGGAGAATTAATTGCCCAACAAGTACAATTCACAAAATATGACAGATGGCAACATATTTTGATTCAAATATTATATATATATATATATATTTATATTCGGATTCTTAATTCAAAAATTAGGACGGCTCTAAGTAGGCTTCAATTTGAGATCCAACACAACACTGTGATCGAAACGGAGGTCTAGCCAAATAAGTCTTTTGTGAGACGATTTTAGGAATCTTTATCTGTGAGATATGTCAATCTTATCGATATTCACGATAAAAAATAATATTTTTAGCATAAAAAGTAATATTTTTTCATGGATGACCCAAATAAGATATACGTATCACAAAGTACGACCCTTGAGATCGTTTCACACAAGTTTTTGTCTGGGAAAATTGAAATTTTTTAGTCATGTATGTTTGTATTTTTGCGAGTTTACTCATTTATATTGTCATATTTCAGTTCTAGCCATTTATTTTTATTTTTTTTACAATTTCAATAATTTTTTATGTGATGTTGACATGACACGACTAAATTTGTCAAAAAATAAAATATACAAAAATCAAGACTGAAATTTGACAATATAAAATATCGAAAAAAAACAATTAGACAAACATACAACATCAAATTCACAATTTTCCTAAACACGAAACAGAATCGATGGTTATACAGAAAAAGTGATCTTTGGAATTCTGTTTCAATTTTTTTTATTTTTAACTATTATATTCTAATATAATATTTTTCAAGATCTTATCATTTAAAATATAGTTCCAGGACTTTATTAAAATAAAAGTAATTTCCCGTATGCAAATCTTACGTGGTCAAACTTTACTGAGTCCAAGTACTGTTATTCCATTGAATTAAATTTTCCATTACAATCTCCAGATTTTTCTGCTTGATTAGTGGTTTTAAGGTCAATTTCTTTTCCTTTAATTCGTTGTCTCATGTTTTTTTACTGTCGTGGCCAACGCCTTATCCGATGAAATGATCACTTGTCGGAAGAAAATTAATTTAATAATATAATCATTAAATTTGTATTCTAAAATGAATAAATTTTAAATTATAATATATACTATATATTACATATTCTCTTGTTATTGATATGACCAAATTACACTAAAATAATATTACTGTTATACTTCTCGCTAATTGATAATTTTAAAATTCAGAATTATTTATTTAATTGAACGTATATTCATACAGCACGTGTAGATGACACTAATGTATATAAATATATTTGTATATCTCTCTGTGTAGATGTTGGATTTGTAGAATACTTATGGATCGAACGAAAAGTTTCAATTAAAATTTTATCAAGATTTAAAAGTGTCATTTTCTTCGATTTTCCAAATTTTAATTAATATTACCGAAGGGTATAGATCAGTCATCAATCATCGTCATTAAAATAACCTTAGTAGATCTTTTGTCGTCCCAATAACTATATAATATATTATGTTACGATGAAACGCTTATCAATGGACGAAATTTATAATGGTTAATCAATACATAATTTTATTTCCTTATACATTTGACAGTGTTGAGTGCACCTACTTGGGTGCTAATGGGTCGAGCTGTTATGCTTATGATTCCTAGAATGTGCATGTTTATCTGCTAGTGTTGTCTCATATCTTTTAGAGATCAGTCTTCTTAATTTCCCATTGTCGGTCACTTGAACTCATTATCTCGATTTGATACCAATTGTTATGATCAAACGCCTGCCAATAGGCTAAAAATTATAGTTGTTAGTCAAGGCGAAATTTTATTTCTTTGTATTTTTGACAGCGCATAGTGCATTTACTTGGGTGCTGATGAATCTGACTGTTAGGCTCATGAGTCTGGGGAGGCGCGTGTCTATTTGCTGGTGTTGTCTTATATATTTTAGAGATCAGTCATATATTTTTCCTATCGTCGAGTATGTTCCCAGCAGAGACAGTATTACCTGTCAAGACCTAGCGTCACTTTTTTATGGACCGCTTAATCAACCAGATTAAACAGCACAACGTTTATTCGAGAGATAGACGTCTGATGCCGTAAGAAGAGTCGCCTCAGCCCTCGTGCATCAAGATATTGGGCACTTGCTAAAAGCGCCTGAAGACACACGGGAGAAGGAGACTTCAAATTTTAAATGTTTAGAAAACTTGACTAAGCTGTTTTTATTGGACATTTTGTAGATTTTCGGGAGCAAGAAGAGAGGATGACTGAGAGACGCGAGACAGAGATTGAAGAGCGCGCAAAGTTGATATGAACCAACATACGAGAAAGGAGAAGCATCATCTACTTTCGTTATTATTTTTCTATTTTTCTTGATATTTGAATGATGTTCAAAATGCTTTGTTTTTTCTTTCTTCCGTTATGAACTAAATTCGTTTGCTTAGATGAACGATGTAACTTGACTTGAAATTATGTTTTTGATATTTTGTTTAATATATTTGAGTTATTTGTTCAGTTTATTATTATTTGTTTTTTCTAAATTAATTGTGTTCAATTAATTGGATCGTTATATAATTGTTTCAAATATGACATTCGGGAGATGAGATTGTTAATAGAACCGTAGAAAAATACATCATCGTTGTTTATAGAATTTAGAATACATATAATTTCATTGAAGTCATTACAATAATTATGGTATTTTGTATGTTATTTGATATTTAATTTTTAATATGAATATTAGAATCGATATTATATAATAAATTTATATTTGTCACTTGGGAAAAGAGAATAAGAGAAATCGAGAATTTTTGGCTAATAAATTAGAAGAATTTATGATATAAACATCGATACAAATTAAATATAGTGAATATTCAAGTGAAACTGGATATTTATAATTTGTATCTCGTTGATTTTTCTTATTAATCTTGTTAATCGTTGATAAATTGTTGCAATCTTTATTTTACTTATAAATCCCATATTGCAATCTTCTAAATAAAATTGAGATTTTATTAATTATTACAATTTACACCTTACGCATGCGATAATAAATCATGCAACAATATATTAACTCACATAAAAGGAAAAAAAATCTTAACTGGTAGAAAATATTTTTGACCAATTAAATAATTATTTTTTAAGAGGCCCAATGCGGACGCGGACTACTAATTATAATGACAAATCTTAAAAAAATACTTAAAATTTCTTAATATTAATTTAATTTTCAAATATTTTATTCAATAACTTACTTAATTCATATAATATTATCTACAATAAAATAACTGACAACAAAAAAATGTACAGGCACATGTTGCATGCTCATAAAAACAAGGCAAAAACTTGAGTGAGACGGTCTTATGAGTCGTATTTTGTGAGACATATCTCTTATTTGGGTCATCCATGAAAGAGTATTATTTTTTATGTTAAGAGTATTACTTTTTATTTTGATTATCGGTAGGGTTGACTCGTCTCACAAATTAAGATTCGTGAGATCGTCTCACAAGAAACCTACTCTAAAAACAATATGGAAAACTATAATTTTGGTTTTATATATTTGTCAATTTTGTGATAATGGTCCTCTATTTTATCAAATTTCAATATTAATAATGTATTTTTCGATTTTTGAAATTTTAATTTTTTTCATCAGCAATGTTGATTTGACACTGTATATATCACCGTCCCATAAACACTATTACGGAGAAAAGAAAAAAATTGCCAATAAAGAAAACAAACAAACATAACACGATAAGTATGAAATTTGACATATACACCTAATATATTATATATATATATATATATATATAATTCTGACATAATCTAGGGCAGATCAATTTTCTGAAAAAGAATAAAATGTAATTATGTTATTTATGTAAATGCTTGACTAATTGTTCGAGGTGACCAATTAGAGTTGATTGATAGCACTTTTCCACATGCGAAATGTTGGGTCCATTACCAAATTAATAATAATAATAATGTCACGTAGTATTAAAAATTTGAATTCTTTATTTTGATCTGTTTTCAAAGATAAAGACGAAAGATATCAATAAATCTTTCGAAATTATATATTATATATAAAAAAAGGGCTGCAATGCATGTGCTACCCAATAAATACGGGTTGTTGTCACACATTTTTTAAACTATTATGCTATACCTAACTGTCCCAACGGTTTACTTTGACACACACATTCTTGCCATTTAAAGCAACATAATATTTAAAGACAAAAATTTGTGTGAAACGGTCTAACGTGTCATATTTTGTGAGACAGATCTCTTATTTGGGTCATCCATGAAAAATTATTATTTTTTTATGCTAAGAGTATTACTTCTTATTATGAATATCGGTAGGGTTGACCCGTCTCACAGATAAAGATTCGTGAGACCGTCTCAGAAGAGACCTACTCTAATTTAAAATGTTTAAATAAATATAATTACTAGCCACAATATTCTTATAGTAAGTACATATATACTAATATCTTGATATAATTTATAGAATCGAGCGCGTATCATTTTAGTAAAAACACAAATTAAATTATTTGTAATGATTCAACTCAAATATTTTTTAATTGTACATATTTTATTTCTGAAATATGGTTTAGCCTATTAATTAACTTGGCTCATTAATTCATCATTTAATCAGTTAAGCATTTTAGTGATGAGTCTCGATGAATTAAAATTGAGGAAGACTTGCAAAAATTGCAAAGAATTGATGATCAACATTTAAGACTACCATTGCAGGTAGTGGGGGTAGTGGAATTGGGCGGTCGAGGGTTTCTTCAGTTTTCAGATTTCATATTTCAACTTTGCAATATTGTAAAAATGTTGTTTCAATCCTTAGTGATATGATATTGTATTCATGTTATTGGAAATTTTATTTTCTTTATTATTTAATTACATTGGTTAATTTCGGTTAAATTACATCCAAATCTGACGAGATTCTAACCGATGGTCGAATCAGGAACTCACAACATCCAATTAGAAATTAGATTTCATACAATTTTGTTATCACAATTTGGCACGGTCTCACGAGATGCGTCTGCACGCAAAAATTTGAGAGCAAACAAATATGTATAATTATTTTCATAAAATACAGTGATGGAATATTTTATCAATGCAAAAACTTGCGTGAAACGGTCTCACGGTTCTTATTTTGTGAGACGAATATCTTATTTGGGTCATCCACGAAAAATTATTACTTTTTATGCTAAGAGTATTACTTTTTATTGTGAATATCGGTATGGTTGATCCGTCTCACAGATAAAGATTCGTGAGACCGTCTCATAAGAGACCTATTTTTTTTATCAAAAGAGATTTAGGCAGTGTTTGAAAATACTTTAAAAAACGATTAGAAAATTTTATTTTATAAAGTTGTAAAATTTTATATAAACAAAGTTAATTTGCAAACACTGCGAGTATTTGATTTGGTTTCATGACCAACCGGACCAAAATGTTAAGCCCATTATGTAATCGAATCTACGTGTGGATTCGTCGTCAGCAAATTCTAGTCCATAACTGAAGCGGCCCAAAATGATAAGTCCATTTTGTAGTCGGATCCACTTCAACTCAATGTAAACCAGATACCGGACCGGGGGCTGGGTTCTTGGATTGTTGACCGGGAATCGCATCCATGGCCGCGCAGATCACCGAAGACGACGTCGGAATTGAATATTATGTCGTAAACTGGTGATATTGATGACGGAATCGGTGCTCCAGTGGATGACCGGATCCCCATTCTTGCCTTCAGTGAGCGTCGCATCCACAATACGTTGCATTCACACTCTCCTTTCTGATTCACTTTCCCCCGACGTTAGTAAAGAATCAGGTAAATGGAGGTACCTATAATTGCAAAAAAAAATGTGACTTTGTTGGTAATTTGGAACATTAGAGCGAACACTTTGGAGCTATGCTGGATTTGAATCGTGGAAACAATGAGCATGATATACAGTTTTTCATATCCAAGAAAGGGAATTCGAAGAGAGTGGAGCAAGTAAGCAGTGTTGTGTATGAAGATCGGCCTGAGAAGTATATATGGGAGAGAGGTTGTGTAGTTCGGTGTGAACTCTCGCTAACATTGCCTCTGTATTTTCCTGTGAACAATCCAAAAGGTGAATTATTTTTTCATGATATATTGATTTGTATTTTCGTGATACATTAAAGCTACCATGATTTTTCTTGAGAACATATATGCATTTTTCTATTTGCGTTGCTCTTAGGGAAGAGTTCTGTTGGGAGAAAATATCTAGGCGATAAATTTAGAGGTTATTGAGAAACAAAATTCTTTTAAATAATTTGTTCATGGTGATTTTTTTGAATACTTGATTCCTTTCATGATAGACTGAGACTTCGCGTGATTTTAATTTAGGATGACTTTGAACTGGTAAGTCTTGCCTTTTCAATTTCTTTTCTGTTTATTTGCAATCTAAATATCTGAATGTAATCCAGTTCAGAATATAGTGAGCCTTTCACTACGCAAAACTAGAATGGCTTATGACTGAACAGGTTATATTTGTATAAATGATAAATTTAAACTTTTAGACCATGTACATCTGACATTTTTCTAATGCTGTGCAACTTGTAGAGAGAAAATGAATCTAATGTAAATAAATGTTTTAGGATTGCTTACAGAAACATTTCTGCAAAGAACTAGTGAATCGTTGGTGGTTACGTTTTCTTATTTTTGCATCGGCACTTGATGAACAACCGTTATCTCTTTCGTTCTTTTCTTCGTGATGACATTTCAGGCAATCAAATGTGTCACTTGTATTTTATTCTTTCCCTGTTGCTAATTGCCTTCCATATCCTATACATGTGAAGAGTGCGTATGCACGAGCTACTGAAGGCATTCAATGCACACTTAGAGACCCACGAGTTGCATATATCATAGAAGCTGGTAATAAAACTTCGTCTGGTGGATCTGAGCCTATTGTTCTTCATGGTTCGGATTTGGATTTGCCCGTCGAGCTTCCAAGAAATGCTTTTGTGCTTGAAACTGCTGATGAGTCCTATGCAAAGTCTCTTTCTTGTAGATACTTTCTCTCGGAAACCAAGAACTTCACATCCTCTAGCTCTGTAGAGAAGGTAAATAGCGCCGTGAGTCATTGCACTAAATTCACTAACTATCTTGAAGGTTAGGTTCTTTTTCAGTAGCTATTGATGTATTTTTACCTCAGGATGTGGATAAAATTTTAGTCGGTGTCATGTTTAATAGGTCAAGGAGTTCACAGAAACCAGTGGCACCTACTGCCGAATATTATCCAGGTATAATAACTGCACTGCATAAGAAAACCAAGTGCCATTTCGTAGTTCACAAAATTAGGGATTTTGACGAGTCTGGTTTTCTGTTTTAGCTGGATATATGAAGTAATTTTGAGGATCCAACTTATTGTTTCTTTGCATTTTTTCCAGCAGCAGGAGATGCTAAACTTTTGGTCAGAAATCATAAATAGAAGTTTTGTTCTATGTGCCAAAGGACTTGCTGTTAACAGACATGGTTTTGAAGCTAATTATCCCTGGTCTAGTTGACCAGTTGCACTCTTTCAAGAACAAGATCCTACCTGACCTCTTAATACAGCAATCACAGGTTAGAAGATCAGCTCCATTATCCTTTTCATATCATACTGCTAGAAAGAATAATATATAGAGACAAAATGCATGGACCCGCTTGAACTTGATAATTTTTTGCGATCCACGTGTTTCAAGTTTGATTGTCTTGGTTTATGAAACTTATTATTCTCTAATTTCTCAATCTGCAATTGTTCTGGCCCTTGTCATCTGCAAGAGAAACCTAATTGTCAATATAGGCTTTTGAAAAAATATACTCTGGGAAACCCGTCTGCAAATGCTAAGCACAAAATAGTTATATACAGACTTTCTTGTTTATTGTTTCCTAATCAATTTTATTGATATTCTTAGAATTAAGGTTTGATGTTTGTTTATTATTTTAGGAACTTAGTGACTGAAAGGTAACTTATATGTGTCCAATTCGTAGAAGAAGATTAATCTTTACACGGGAATTATTTGTCTATGTTATTTTGTTAATTAGAGTTCATCAAGATCAAGGATATGCTTGAACCTACTGGTCCTATGTTTTTTAGAGAAATGTAGACGTAGTTCGTTGTTAGTATAATGGCTCCTTCAAATGTTTTTAAAAAAATTTCTTTCTAGAAAAAATTTATTTTACCCGTTTTTGTTGACCAAGTATACTGACAGATTTCCTCTTCTTCAGCTACTTCCATTCCACTTCATTCCTTCAGGCTTTCTGCATCCTGTATTCCTGTTACAGCAATATGAACTTAGTTATGGGGAGACAGAACTGAAGCAAGGTATTGTAAATATAAACTTCATCAAATAAATATGTGGATAGAAGGATGTATCTCTGATCTTGTGGTTTCCAAGTTAGCTATATATTCATCATGGTCACAATCCTGTGTTTACTTCATTCAAACTGGAGGTTTAAGTTCCCATTCCATCACAAATAAGGAAGAAGAAAAAAGTAGATAGATTTAGAACTATGGTACTGCAAGAAAGGGTGACTTTAAAACTATGTTATGTCCCCAAAATAATGCGTGTCATGATAAAACATTATAATCGACCTGTAAACTGGGAATGATGATACAGACTTATAGGAAGACCAGAAGCATGAATTCAGCTGTTCAACAACGACCAACCTCCAGTCAGTTGGAAATGTTAATAAGCTTTAGTTTTAAATTCTACTTAAGAAATCCAAGTTATGTTTTATCCATTGATTTCATGTTCATAGTAATTTTTACTGTCGTGTCAAAACAAATATATGACAATACAATCTTCACTTGCCAGCATTGCTTTCATTTTTTTTAAGTTCGTGTGTTGCAAAGGGTACATAGAAATAAAATAAGTAATCAATCTTTTCAGTTGGGAAACTAACAAGTACACCAGGTCAATTGATTGATGATATAATCATATTGGAGTCTGAGTTGATCTCATATTTCAATTAAAGTTAATTACATTACATCATTATAGAATTTTATTTTTCACCTAAAACCGCATATAGAAATCGAACCAATTCCCAGTCAATTTTACTATGTCTTGATTGACGTATTTGTTGTTATATTTAATCAATCATCTTCTGATTCAAAATTAACATGCAATTAGGTGATTAAGCTATTCATAAACAATATTAAACCAACATCAATTAATAATTCAAAAAAGAAAGAATTATCTATTAAAACAAACCAAATATCGAACAAAGTATCATCTAGCGTGGCCTTATTTCAAAAAAATTTACTCCATAAAATCAAAACAAAACATAAAAAACAATGTTCGAATTCGTAAAAATAAATTCAAGAAAGGAGATAAGAATATCTCAACGCGGTTTGCGCGTAAAAATAAATTCAAGATGGAATTTGATCGCCGGTTCTATAGTTTGTTCATCTCTCGGAAGAAAGAGTATTTATGAGAGTTATTTTCTTCGCTATACCAAATACTTGCGACTGGCCAAGTTCATATTGTGGGAATCTTTTGTGCGGAGCGATGCCTCTCTATTAACATTATTTTATTCACGACTCTGAAGTCTGTCTTTGTGTTTTTGTATTAATTTGATATCGAATGATCCATGTATTTTCAATCTTTAATTTATTCATAAAAAATTTTACACAAGAAAACACTCTCTTTTGTGTATTTTTTATATTTGGGTCTTTCACCTTTGTCTTGTTCTTATAATAATTGGCCACACAAATTAAGTATTATTCTTTCAGACAGATACAGCAATCACTGGTAGAGATTGGAGATAAAGACCCATCATTTATTTGGTCGCGAGAATGGATTGGAGCCATTGAGTTAAGTTTTGTTTCGGACAAACTACTCAGGTGTAAGTATTCATTCTTCTATTTATTTTGTTCGCTTGATCTTGTAGCATTGAGTATACCGTATCAAGAACTTCACAGACGAATTAAAATCTATTACGGAACAGATCAGCTGTAAAGTGATGAACGTGAGGTCTGGATCTGAGCTTCCAGAAAAATGTCGAGAGCTTGCATTGCATTTCGAGACTCAAGGGACTCCTATCATGATCTCGGTCAGAACTCCATTTCTACCTCATGTTTTTTGCGCCACATCTTCCCATCATTAAATGATATGTTATTTTGTGACTTTTATCACAGGTGGGGATGTTCTTGCGTATACTCTCTTGGGAGTCGATTACAATGATGTAACTGGAGACTCTGCATTTCTTGCACTCGATCCTCATTTCTTCTTGCATGATAAATTTTACAATCTTTTGCTTCGTCAGAGGCCTAACATGGTTTGAGTCGAAGAGCTCGTCTCATTAGGACCTTCGTGTTAGATGACTTATCAAGGATATTAAAACATCTTGGAAGTTGGATATAATGTCCAAATTTGGGATGTAAACCTATTCTCTTTAGTTATACAATTCGTTCATGAGATTGGAATAAATCTAATAATAGAATGCAAATAACATCGAGATTTATAATAATAATAATAACAATAATATTAATAATTTCATCAACAATAAATAGTAAAAAACAAATCTAAGATTATTTGATAATTATAATTAAAAAAATAAATTGTTGGTATGTGTAGTAGAAAGTTTGAAGCACGTGAGTAGGCAAAATAGAAGTTGGTCAAAATTTTCAAATCCATTATTTTGTTTAGTTGAATTCCAACTTTTCTTTGCTTTTTGTATATATATTTTTTGTTTATTTAAAGAAATAAAGATATACATATATATTTGAATTTAAAACTATTCTTAATTAAAAATAATAATCAGAATTTTTATAGGATGAATAATAACCAATAATATTTTCTAATTGTGAACGATTAAAATGGATGAATGTTCCTTTTAATTTTTTAAAAATAACTAATAACATATTTAATAGTCAAGGTTATAAAATATATATTAAAAAATATTTAATTTGAAATGTAAAAGTTATGATCGAACAAAAAAATTTATAGTATGATATAATTAAAATAAAATATGTAAAATTGTAAATAATGTCCGTGGAGCGAAGCTGAATGGAAACTGGAGAACACTGCAGAGAAAGTGCAGGACGGAGCATTGGTGCCACGTAGGCACCTGATTAAGTGATGACGTGTACATGTAACTGCAGCCATCCGTTCACTTCGTTCTCAACCGATTTTCTGCACGAAAAGACAAAACCTATATATACACTCTGCGATTCTATACATACAACCTGGTCGAGTGCGTTTTGCTTCGTGTTTCTGGTTGCTTCTCCGTTTTCCTGCAATCCGAGAAGGTGGAGTATTTGGTTGAATTGAGCTTGCGATTCTATTGTTGTGAACTCGGTTTTGAGTTGAGGTGGTGTTTGATTTTGTTTGTGTAGTTTTTTTATTGGAAAGAAGATATAATGGCTAGCAGCGAGGGGTTTCTGGCGGAGGAACGGGGGGAGGTGCTGAAAATGGAGTCTCAAACTGCGGAGGCCATGGCACCACTGTCGTTGTTGTCTTCACTGAAGTCTTCGACGGGTCATGAATCTTCTGGGCTCTCCGAGCATCGTTTTCTCAAGGTTTCGGGCAGCAGGCATCTTTCTGCTCTGCGGTCTGGGAAATTTATCAGAGTTCAGAAAGATAAAATTCTGGAAAAACAAATTGATGGTACTAAATTATTTGGAAACTGGTTTTTCTTTCAGTCTCTACGTTTGTTATCTGGTTCTGGAGGTCATTAGCTAAAAGACTGATTGCTGATGCTTTCAGGGAGTAGATACTTCTATCTTCAGTTGTTCATTATTTTGTTGTTATGGATTCTGTTTTGTGGGGTTCATCAGTTGTGAAAGTTGACGCCTATTTACTGCTTGATTTTTTGAGGTGGGAGAATGCAAAAGTAAATGTGATATTCTGAGATTATATGACTGAATATTGCATTTGTGACTTCAGCTTCTGTTATGATGCCTGGTGGTTATATTCATTGCTATAACTATAAGTTGCTCTCAGCTGTAGATTAGTTTGTTAATAAGCAAGCGTTAACTGTCAAAATAATGTTAGTTGAAGAAATAACGACAAAGAGTCTCTAAGCCCTAAGGCCTCGTGATCTTGGGCTGCTTGCTATCTCTACTGCTGTTATGTGCGTGTCATTATGATATCCGTATTGCATAATTCTATCCTAACAAGAAAAAACTTTTAGGTTGTACCTAATTTCTGATCATAGGAAGGGCATCGTATATATTCCTGTCCATGCGTTAGCAACTTCCCCTTGTCTTCTATACAGGTATGTGAACTTTGGTCATGGACAACTAGAGGTGGTTAGTATTGTGTGACACAATTTCGAACAGCATAAAAGGTCTGTTTATCCCAATCGAAAGCTTCGTCCCATTCTTGAGATGTCTTTGACTTGCAATAGCTGTCTTACATGGTATGCTACTCTGTCTGATTGACGAGTTCACGAACTTTTGCATGTAACATTTTTCATTTACGAATATATTTCTACTTGGTAGCTTTTGGGGTAGATGGTTGACATGAAGATTTCTTGATGTTCTTTTGACAAGCGTTGTTTTGAATATTCGTGTCTTATTGCGTACATGTAATTTAACAAAGTGTAGTTATCATTTTCTCAATTTAATAAATTTGTTGAAATCTTGGCTGAATTGGACTATTCCTACAGAAGTTATACTTACTCTACCTGGTTTGATATGGAAACTCGCATATTATTGAAATCTTGTGTTGAATTGGGTTATTCCTATTGAAGCCACAGTGTCTGAAGTTGAAAATTGCATAAGGCAATTTCTCAATATATGGTCCGGTGAAAGCTTATTTCACTGAAGGAACATCATGGATTTTATTTTTCTGTGGAAAAGACATTGTTATTGTTATCTGTACGTCATGCTACTTAGTTCCCATACTTGGAAAAAGGAAACATGAATCTGTTTATGACCTTGTTGGATTGAATCTGCAGTTAGTGCATGAAATAGACCTTTTGATCATCTCAATATGGAATGCTACTAGGACTTCTTGCTCGGGCGAATTTTTCGGCCAGCACCTTGAAATGCCTACAGATAGAGGATAATTTGACACGCTCTTTAGTGGGACATTACCTGCTATGAGTTCAAATTATATGATGAGATTAGATTGGTATTAGGAGCCCAAATGAAATGAATCGAGCTGAATGCTAATAATTTTTCACATCCAAGCTCGAGCACGAATTTTTTATCTGGCTCAGAGCTTAAAACTTAAACTGTTTTGGGCTCGAGTCTTAATCAACTTAAAAGTTCAAATTTGTGCCCCACTCATTTAGTTTAAACTTAGTTATCGATATTTATTAGACACAGGCTTGAACTCAGGCTCAAGCTATTGAACTTATGTAAATTTTAGTATATTATAAAATATGAATTAAATTTTTTAAGCTAACAAGCGACTCGCGAGCTACCAAACAAAGTAACTTGGGCTCCAATCGGGTCAAATAAAATATTGTAACATGTTCTATGCATTCGTTTCACAGTAATGAGCTAACTATGATAATAGATTTCACAGGAGGTAAAGGCACTAGGAGCAAACTGCTTGATACTGATGCTGAAATTTGTATTGATCAAAAGGATACAAACTACGACAGTAGCCAGGTACTCATGTAAATTATATTTCTTTTACTATTTGAACTGGGTCATTCGCCTATTTCTATTCAAAGTGAGTTGTTTTTATAGAAAATTTTGTTATTTTCTTGAATAGGAACCTCATGATTTAGTTGGATCAAATACCTCTCATCCTTCGGATGAATACAAAAAGGCTGTAATCTCAATCATAGAGGACTACTTCAACACCGGTGATGCAGAAGTTACTGCTGCTGATCTTAGAGAACTAGGATCAAGTCAGTACCATCCCTACTTTATTAAGCACCTTGTTTCCATGGCCATGGACAGACATACCAAAGAGAAGGAGATGGCTTCGTTTTTGTTGTCAGCTCTGTATGCTGATGTTATAGATGCAGCCCAGATTAGGCAGGGATTTTTCATGCTGCTTGAATATGCAGATGACTTGGCAGTGGACATATTGGATACTGTTGAGATTCTTGCTTTATTTATTGCTCGAGCGGTTGTTGATGATATTCTACCTCCTGCTTTCATAACCAAGGCCAGAAAAATGCTTTCAGAAACCTCTAAGGGAGTTGAGGTGCTGCAAACTGCCGAGAAAAGCTATCTCTCAGCACCCTACCATGCAGAGCTTGTAGAAAGACGGTGGGGAAGTACACATATTACTGTTGTCGAGGCAGAGAAAAAAATTGCTAAGCTTCTAAGAGCATATGTGGAGAGTGGAGATGCTTCAGAAGCCTCTCGATGTGTTAGACAGTTGGGTGTTCCATTTTTCCATCACGAAGTTGTGAAAAGAGCCTTGGTTTTTGCCATGGAGATACCGACGGTAGAACCTCTCATCCAGAAGCTGCTGAAGGAAGCTGCAGATGATGGTTTAATAAGTTCAAGCCAAATGGCAAAAGGTTTTACTCGAGTATTTGAGAGCCTTGATGATCTTGCCCTTGATATTCCTTCTGCCAAGAATTTCTTCCACTCCTTTATTTCCCAAGCAGTATCTGATGGATGGCTCGACACAGCTTACTTAAAATCTTTGACTGAGGATGAGAAGAAAACAAACAAAAATGATGAAAAATTGAGGCTCTACAAGGAAGAAATTGGGACTATAATTCATGAATACTTCCTCTCAGATGATATCCCTGAACTGATTCGAAGCCTGGAAGATCTAAGAATGCCAAAGCATAACCCTATTTTCCTTAAGAAGCTCGTGACTCTAGCCCTGGACAGGAGAAATAGAGAGAAGGAAATGGCCTCCGTTTTGCTTTCAGTGCTTCATATAGAGATCTTTTCAACAGAAGACATAATCAATGGTTTTATTATGCTACTGGAATCCACAGAAGACACAGCACTTGACATTTTAGACGCTTCAAATGAACTCGCCTTTTTCCTAGCAAGAGCTGTTATAGATGATGTTCTCACCCCACTAAACTTGGAAGAGATAGCCAACAGGATACCACCAAATTGCAGTGGCAGCGAAACGGTGTGTTCAGCTCGATCACTCATAGCAGCGCGTCATGCTGTGGAGAGGATCCTGAGGTGCTGGGGCGGTGGTACAGGCTGGGCTGTGGAGGATGCGAAGGACAAGATTCAAAAACTTCTCGAGGAATACGAGAGTGGGGGTGTGCTGACCGAGGCCTGCCAATGCATCCGTGATTTGGGCATGCCTTTTTTCAATCATGAGGTGGTGAAGAAAGCTTTGGTTATGGCGATGGAGAAGCAAAACGACAGGATATTGGATTTGCTTCAAGTTTGCTTTGGCGAAGGGTTGATTACTATTACTCAGATGACGAAAGGTTTCAGCAGGATCATAGATGGGCTTGAAGATCTGGCACTTGATGTTCCAAACGCCAAGGCTAAGTTTGGTTTTTATGTAATGTATGCCACGGAACGAGGTTGGCTCATGCCTTCGTTTACGCTTCAGAAGGAGATGTAGCTGCATATATATTCTTGATAAGAAACACGCATTGCGGTTTCTTGTCATATGATGTATAGATGTTTTGTCTTGTGCTGCATAAAATAGGTTTTGGATGTTTGGTACGATGGTTTGCATGCATATATTCCATGTTTTATATGGTATTTTAGGAAGGTGTATGTAATAATTAACAAATTTATGAATGATTTGGTACATATACTTACAAATTTGAAATGAATTATAAATCAAATATCGTATCAATACATATGTGTGTGTATATATTTAAAAAAAATTGTAATGAAATTATTTTTGAAATATGTTATCAATACATTGCACAGTTAAGAGCTTCCGCATGAATTCGGATTAGGCAAAAACTTGTGTGAGACGGTTTCACGAGTCTTGTTTTTTGAGATAGATCTTTTATTTGGGTCATCCATGAAAAAATATTATTTTTTATGCTAAGAGTATTACTTTTTATTGTGAATATCGGTATAGTTGATCCATCTCACAGATAAATATTCGTGAGACCGTCTCACAAGATATCTACTATTAAATTATCGATCCACTTTCACTTTCTTGTGCATTTCTTAAATAAATAACAAAAAGAGTTCTATAAACTTTTTAATTTTTTGATTTGAAAAAATAATATCTTTCTTCAAAATTATTATCATGTTGTTTTTAACAAAAAAATCAGTATCCAAATACAAATCATGAATATTTTTAATACAGCTACATCATTATTTTTTTAAAAAAAATAGGCATTATCCATACAACAATTACTCATTGCAATATAAACCTATTTTTTTTTTACAAGTATTTTCAATATAATTGATCATGAATTATGTAAAAATTAATTTAACTCCAAAAATAATTATCCAAAAACAACATTCTGATATATATATGGATGCGTGTGTGTGTGGATTTCCATTCTCTCTCAAAGTCAACTAAAAATAAAAGAAAAACAAGAAAAAAGAAATAGGGACATTTATTTCCTTTTTTTACATGTTGGCCACTTCGGCAGAAAAAAATGTCCCGACCTCACCCACTGGCCGCCGTTCTACCTTCCGTAGGAACTGAACGTCTCACCGGAAACACCTCCGAAAACCCATTCTCAGCGCACCCTCCAACTCCGGGAACTGTGGTTGTGGCTGATCTCAATATTGAACCGCCGGACTCAGACTCTCACCCCGGTTCTTCGTCGTTTCTTGTCTCAAGGTTTTGCCTTTTTCGATGCTTCTGCGATATATTTGATAAATTATTGTTATTAGTCACTTGTTCTCTACATTTTTGTGTGCCTGACATTTTACCACTTGAGTTGAATGTGTTGATATGGGCACTCCAAATGTAGCTGATCCACGCCAAATTAAGGGCCTTTTTAACGATTCTTTGAAGCTTGCTAGTATGATTCGTAGCGCTAATGTTATTAACCGTGAGTGAGTTAATTTGGGAAAAAAATGTCCACAGATAAATAATCTGTTGTTTTAAGCATGCATTTAAAGTTTCTGAGCTTCATTAGGAATGCGTAGCTATATTTAAGAGGTGGACCGGATGCAACTAAGGATGTGGTAATTGATGAGTTGTTTTACTGAACTAATATGTTGGGATGATTTTTTGGGTCAGTTTTGAAAATGTCCATGAATCTGCAATTATGAGGATAATTTTATTAAAAGAAATCAATAAGAAGGGAATCCAATGTCAATTTTAAGAAAACTGCTACTGATTTTCACTGCAAGATTGAAGATATTCATTTCTTTTTTGCTATTCATATCTTCCCCTTTTCTAATCAAATTATATCTGACTGTTATCCATGGAGCCGTTGTTGCACTGGCCGTACAATTTGTGTAATGGTTATGTATTCGAAAATATGAGAGCTCCTAGTAACTTTTAATATAAGAATTTTGAATTTATGTAATATTTACAGCATCACTTAGATTTATCTTATATCCCTATCCGTTGAGTGCTAAAAAGAAAGAATTTGTTCGGCACAAATGCCTGGGTAATAATATAACAGAACTTAATAGTTTTCTTCTAAAAGAATATCTAATAAGCCAGAGAAGACCATATTTGTATTTATTCTAACCTTATTTGCATCGACCTTTTCTCTGATGTAAGCACATGTATTTCATTTTCTCCCACTTCCTCAACAAAGAAATACACTTTTACTTTTAATTGTGGCCCAATTTCATACGATGCATACCTCAGTCCATCTAAGTGAAGAAGTGCAGAGTAGAAAACTTTTTGATTTCAGCTCGAGTGATACCTGTCATTTGTTTGATGACTGTCAATATCATCCATTGATTGTTTCTGTAGGACTGTTACCGATGAAACAATTTCAGAAAAGATCACCTTGATGCATAAAGATGTAGACGCCCTGGATGTGGAAGCTTCCCAATCCAAGAAAGTTGGGAAATGTCGTTCGAGAACTAGTAAGGTGGAGTACCCTCCTGATTGCTGTGGAGCTGATACAGACGCTGACCAAAATGGTCTAGGGGTACCCAGTTCTCGTGAGGAAAAAGTTAGCAGTCTTAAAACTGTAAGCTTTTGTTTTCACTTCTGCACCATGATTTGCACCTGAATCTGAAAACGAATTAATGCAAAGAAAAGGACTGGACACTCTTTTGTGTGTCATCCTCCTTGAAATGGTGAAGTTTCCTTTTCTGTCATGGACCTACCAATTTCTCACACTCGGACACGATAAAAGTAAGAAAAAGTTTATAGAAGTTTTCATTTAAACTGTTTTAGGTCAGTGCAATAAAATATTGTGCAATAACTACCCTAACTTTTATAAAATATTTTTGTCGCCAACTGTTCATTGTTCGTTGTTTTGTTTTGCTGTGTTGAGCTCTCTTTCCTTTTTGACGTTTTAGCTTGGGCTGGAGTAAAGCACCATCAGAGTCTTTCCACCCAAAGATAGATATGTTCTGTAGAAGATTGATTTCCTATAGATAAGTTGCCAATTAGTGGCTTTGTTGTTTGGGCCAATCATATGTGGCATCCAGTTGACTTTTATTATGTTATTCTTCTTGTACAATGAAATGTAGATTTCTTTTTTTGGTTCTTAGAGAAATTTTATCTATCCTGTTTACTGAATTGATATATGGCTATCACTAGCTTCTTTCAAAATTCTGTTTCTCACATGGTGGAATTTGGATCTTTATTTAGTTTATTTGGAACAAAAAAGCATAAAGAGGGTACATATTTTGTGGTTTGACATCTTTGAGACATGAAAAATTATGCAGTTCCATGTACACATGGAACAACTTACATATCATTTCTGTCAGATTAAGATGGCTAATAATCAGGTAATGATACTAAGTATAACGTTTAATACTTAATCCTTTTATGTTATTTACACGAAACAGCCCGAATAGGTTTGCAAGGGTACCTTAATCGTATATCTGCGCTGAATGAGTCTAAGATTGAGGAGAAAAATTGTCTTGTTTTCCATTGTGAAAAGTACTCAATCTTGTAGAGTCGCTTCTGCGTGTATTAAATTGCACCATGTTGACCTATTTGAATTTTAGGGATTGGCACACGTTGCTCGGAAGATGCCGAAGAATATGCATTCTCAGTTTATACTTGGCTTGATGTATCAACGAATGGGACAACCTCAAAAGGTAGCCATTGTATGTTTATGCATGTTTTTGGTAGCATCCCTTTTGATGGAATTATTTCTAGGCGATTCTGGCATATGAAAAGGCAGCCGAGATATTACTTCGCTCTGAAGAAGAAATTGACAGACCAGAGTTACTTTCAGTGGTTCAACTTCATCATGCACAGGCGGGTTAACTTTTATGCTGAAACGGCAATAGCTTTATGAATTTGACTGTTTCTTAATTCCCTTGATTAACTTGGTTAATTATTAATTCATCCCTCATGCAGTGTATACTGCTAGAAAGCTTTGAAAACTCTAATTTGGATGAAGAACTTGAATCGCAAGAACTTGATGAAATTTGTTTGAAAATGAGGGACTCCCTGAAGACAGATGTTAGACAAGCCTCTGTTTGGAACACCCTGGGTTTACTACTACTTAGAACAGGTCGCTCGCAGGTGCAAACATGTTTTTTTTTGTGTCAACAAGCTAATGTAGGCGTTTGTTGTAAGATTTTAAAACTAACACTGATCCTGGTCTTCCATAGAGTGCTGTCACCCTATTTTCTTCTTTGTTGAAGATTGCTCCTGACAACTTGGATTGCCTTGGAAACCTTGGAGTCGCTTATCTTCAAGGGTAAGTGGAAAACATGGCTGTGTAAATATCTTAGGCATGCAAGGACTTGTTTTGGAATTCATCTTCATTGTTCATTGGCTTGATTGTTTAGTTTTTTGCTATTGTTTTCATCAAATGCCATTTTTTATATCTTTTTCTTTTTACTTATTTGTTTGATGGAGTTTTTCAAGAGGAGCAAATTGGTTGTGCTGTTTGTTTTTAAGCATGTGATAAGATTGAATAGTTACAATCTTATGTTTTCTAAGTTGTCACATCCGATTACATTAATTCAGTTACGTGTTATCCATAATTAATTTTTCTGAAAATATGTCATATACCCGCCTCACAATATGCAATGCAACAAATTTGTTGCGTTGATGTTTCTTGATAATCCGAAACAATGCAGCACTATGGTCAATAATAAAATCAAGCAGTTAGATATCAGATGCATTGACATGTTTGTTCATAGTTCGAGTAAATATATTAAAGTTAGCAGCTTGTTTTGCAGCTATATTTGTTAGTTTACTGTAGATCTATCTTTTATTGAAGCATATTGTGCTAATTTCATATATAATAGCAATTGCATTATTCATCATGGTAATTTGATGGTTGTAATGAATTATGTCCCAGTGGGCATTTGGAACTTTCGGAGAGGTGTTTCCAAGATTTGGTTTTGAAAGATCACAATCATTCAGCAGCTTTAATCAACTATGCTGCCATCCTTTTATATAAATATGGTTCGGTGGTCTCAGGTATCCCTTTTGAAATTTGACTGAATTCAGCATGTCTAAGATGTTGTTGGGTCATGATCTTGACTCAACTCAGGAGCCCAACTAGTATTCACTCAAATCATAATTCAGAACTTAAGTGTTTCACCCCACATTTTCTTTCACATGTTAAAACAATTATTGAAAACATAATCATTACGTACTATTTTTCTCTCCTTTTTTTCTACTAATAACTATACTATTACATCTATTTCATATATTCATTACACTACAAGTGCGTTTAGATTGATAAGTTATGTAATCGGTATTTTAAAAGAAAAGGCATTTTTAAGCAAAAAGTGGTGTTTGCATGGAGAAGATGTTTTTAAGAAGTACTTAGAAAAGCACTTTTCTAAAAGCCAAAAATTTTGGGTTTTCGGCTTCTGCTTCAGCTTCTCCTTAAAATAAGCTCTTTTTCACTATTTATCCGAACATAAAAACCGCTTCTGCATTTTTCTGAAAGCACATTTTTTAGCTACATCTTTGCTTCAGAATATTTATTCAAATACGAATCAATATTATCTTCAAAAATTGCAGTAGAGCTCTTCTAGAATTTTTCAAATTAAACAGGGTTGAAAGTCAAACTGAAAGGCACCTTGCTTTCTTGTTCTATAAAGATGTTTGTATCTGGCATAATGCGCCTAAATTCTAATCGGCATTAGCATCGTCGATCAATTAAATGGTCTTCTTTTGCTTCGGTCAGATTTAGATATTACTATACTGAAGTTTTTTCTTGTATAGGTGCTGGGGCCAACGCTGATGCTAGAACTTTTGCGGATCAGGTTGAGGCTTCAAATGTTGCCAAGGAGTGTTTATTAGCTGCTGCAAAAGCTGACCCCAGGGCAGCTCATGTATGGACGAATCTGGCCAGTGCATATTATTTGGCTGGTGATTACAAAGCTTCTGGAAAATGCTTGGAAAAGGTTCTTCTGGCTCCTTTACTTTGATCACTGATTTTCAGCAGTATTGACTTTTTTGGTCTCCTTTCGTTATTGTTTTCTTTTGTACCATGATTTCCGTTGAGTTATCTCATAGACGAAGTTTTATCCTTTTCCCAATATTTTTACCCTGTCATGATTTACGGTCAATCGATCAACTCTTTTCTGTTGTATTGTGTTAAAGATTTTAAGTTATTTGCCCTTGCCTTCTTGCTTTCTAGGCTGGAAAAATGGAGCCAAATTGCTTAGCCACACGATATGCTATTGGAGTTCACCGAGTCAGAGATGCAGAAAGGTCTCAGAATCCTAATGAACAGCTCACTTGGGCTGGGAATGAGATGGCTTCTCTGCTAAGAGAAGGAGATTCCACCACAATTGAGCCTCCCATAGCATGGGCAGGTCTTGCTATAGCCCACAAAGCCCAACATGAGATTGCATCAGCATTTGAAATTGAACGACAGGAATTGCTAGAAGTTAAAGATCGTGCCATGTACAGTCTTAAGCAGGTTATTTTTTGTATCCTCACATGAATGTGGTTCTGTGTTTTACAGTCATGGTAATTTTCCGAATAATTGATATTAAAGCTTGGAACTTTTCTGAAGGTTTGAAGACATTAGAGAAACCAATATTATACAGTATAACAAACCAATCTTATTAATGAGAAGGAATTTTTTATCATATGATATTTCATCTTTCCATAAGGGGAAGATTTTTTATGCGTGATCCTAATCCTAGAATTTTCTAGTTTCATATGCGTTATGTCTTCTTAAAAACAACTTTTCACTCATACTCTTCTTCTGTTGGTTGTATGCATAGGGACTATAAAATATTAATGTATAATAAAAGGAGAAGTGGATCAGAATGGAATCTGAAGTTTCGGTATATTCAATGATTCAACATTTATTTAACATAGATTGAAAATAAAATCAGTTTTCACCAAAGAGTAAGAAGCCCCTCCATGGGTGATGCATGCGTACATGGAAATATTGTGGAGTGTCTTTTCTATCCTTTGTGGGTGAGATTCGCTATCTTGAAAAAATAAAAATGAGATGATTGATTTGTTTTTAGATAAAACACAAATTTATTAATAAATACTAGATGATTGATTAATTATGATGAAATGGAAATTCTAGTACTTTTTGCATTCCCTTAATATCTTGACCATCTGTAAGTCCTATACCATCTACTCTCTGAACCACTGATGACACACGATGATTTAGAAAAATCGTCCACTCTTTGCATCTGACTGAAAAATATGAACTTTTGATTCGTCAGATTCTGTTACTTAAATTTTAGGTTGAATGCGGTTACTGATCTTGATCAGATAAAAGTCGTTATTTTCCGCTTTCTTGCAATTTGTATCATTCCATGTTTTTTTTAATCATATTTCATGTTTGACTCGGATAAAATTTATATGCAAGTCTTTGACATTGAGGATGGCACTTGATCATTAATTTTGGCACCTCACATATAGATCCATGTATTAAAATAAATGGATTGACGTCGAGTAACATCTTGTTTTTGTTTTGACATCCCTTTCTTATGTGCTTTCTTGCATTAATCAGGCAATAGGAGAAGACCCAGATGATGCTGTACAATGGCATCAAATTGGCCTTCATTGCCTTTGTACTCAGCAATTTAAAATGTCTCAGACATACCTCAAGGCAGCAGCCGCTCGTCGTAACGACTGTGTTTACACGTGGTCAAATTTGGGTTAGTGCAATTTTTGAATCTTTTTTGCTTCCGAACATGTATATTTAATGCGCCGCACTTTCTTACTTTCACCATTTTATACACCTGAAAATTTTCTTAGGCATCTCACTACAGCTACTGGAGCAGAATGCACAAGCTGAAGAAGTATACAAACATGCTCTGTCATTAGCTACGTCTCAACAGGAACACACTATATTCTCCAATCTTGGGATTTTTTATCGCCAGTTAAGAAAACATGAACGCGCAAAAGCAATGTTCAGCAAAGCTCTTGAACTGCAGCCGGGATATGCTCCTGCATATAATAATCTCGGCCTTGTTTTTGTAGCTGAGGGTCGCTGGGAGGAAGCCATGTTCTGCTTCAACAAGACTCTTGCATTAGATCCATTACTAGATGCTGCCAAATCAAACTTGATTAAAGTGGATATGTTGTGCAGAATGGATACATCCTTGCCTTAATGCCTTACATTGATTGGTTTCTTCTCCAGTGAAGGTAATGCATATTTTTGTCACGTGTTCACCATTATATTTAACAGGTGCTTCTCCAAAATACAATTTGAGATGAAAAGCCAGATGCTTTTGTGAAGTTTGTGATTTGTTTTGGTTTGGTTTTGTTTGCTAGAGGAGACAATGGAGCATCAGCTCTGGGCGGAGGAACGATGGGACTAATTGTGAGTAGCTTCTCAAGCAGAGTAACTACATCAAATCTCCCATCTTCTGGTCAGGGCTCTCCAAGTAAGAAATCTTATGTGCTTGACATTGCATCACTTTGTCGATTCCCGAGAGTCTCCAATTGGGAGATCTATGGCTTCGAACGGTTGGCAGATGCAACAGAAAGCATTACATTTAAAATGATATCAGGTCATTTCTTTGTTGTGAATTTTAATAGGATGAGAAAGTAATACTATATAACCTTTTGCGAATCGGGTTCTGAAGTCTTCTAATAGGATGAGAAAGCAAGTTTTGAAAAAGACGACGATAGAGCATCTCTCCTCTCATTAATCTTTGTTGGCGTATTTGTGAGATTTGATTCTGTACAAATATCTGTATATATATATATATTGTATGGTAAGTTTTAAGCTTATAACATATGTGATTTTGTTCGAAAGGTTTTTTTTCTTGTTACTTTCTTTTTTTAGGATTTCCTCGCATATTATATGAAGTTACCTGTATATGCTTTCAAAGCATGATTTTATCTTCAAGCGGAATGTAATACACTGAATAACAGACCAGTCTTTCTTCTGCTAAAGAAGTAAATGCTAACGTATCGTAGAATCAATATTTATACAATATGAATCATAAACTTTTCATATATTGTATTCAATAACAACTAAAATAACAAACAAAACTTAACAACAATAATTAAGGTACAGCGGCAGCAAAGAATGCAACATCAAAGGCAAAAATATCAATATGAAAAGTCTAGTAGCTTGCTTATATGTACTTAATATTCACTGAACTTAGAGCTAGATCAACTGTTAACTGGTACAGGACACGAGCCTCAAGAATTAACAGGCATGCTTGTGTTACCAGCTTCAGGAGAGACCCTATCTCAAGTTTGCTGGTCCTTCAGGAGTATCCTTATCAAAAGCTCGCTGGTCTATATTATACGGGGCTTGGGCGATTACCCTGGATTCAGCAATATAAATTATTCAGCTTGGAACATGTTGAGTTGAGTGCTGAGAATTGTGCAACGATCATAAGTTAGTAGCATGCAAAAGATAAGAGTACCTTTCCTTCCGTTTCTCTAAAAACCGAGCCAAAGATTTTCGGCGAAACTGAGGCACAGTGCCTGCACACATGAAATTAGATTTAATATGACGTTGTCAAGAATCAATAAATAAAAAAATATCTTACATATTGAAGAAAACATGAATAAAAAAGAAACCCGAAATTACTTGAAAGTAAGGTAGCACTACAAGGATCAGATCCCAACGACTTGACAACTTTCACAGGCTCTATTTTACTGGAACAAGGTAAGGTAACTCCTGGATTTACAGTAGTTCTGTTGTTGATAGCAGACCCACCAGCAGACCGAGACATGCTAAGAGCTGTTATGGGTATGGGCCCTGAATGATAGGGGGTTGAGCCATGTGGTTGGCTTACAACAAATCCATCAAGAACAAAAGACTGGTGCATGGTTGCTTGAACTGGAGCTATTGGAAGAGTTGTGCTTGAAGGCGTGGGAAGCCCGTTTCCAGCTAATAGCATTATCGCCTGAGCCTGCATCCATTGAACAAAATTAATCTCACAAAATCAAGAAAAGAAAATGTTGAAACTAATGGACATTTCATATGGCGCACCTTCTGAGGAGATATATTGTCATATACACACACTGAACCAGCGTAGAATATAGTCAACTGAGCAGGGGCGGTTGAGATATTGGGAATATTTCTGCGGAACAAATCCATTTTTTTCAGACATTTAATTATTTTTCTCAGTAAGATTCAAATTCATGTTTTTAATTTAATGTTCTACCTCATGTCTCTATCATACCTTAAATCTGTGGTTCTCACAACAGGGCTGCTAGAAGGAATAACTTGGATGGGATGAGCCATTGAAATTCCTGCAAGAGACTTTGCCGAACCTATGAGATGCAGTCCGGCTGGAGAAACTGTCACATTTTCCTGATTAAGAATAGATCGATTCATCGTACGTGAGTCAAGGTGCTTTGCAGGATGTGTAGTCATCCTGTACCAAGGTCCCGCTTGCTTTTCATGAACGACGTTTTTCTAAACACAAATCGAAAAACAATGAAAATTCTACAAACAAAAGCACAGAAGCAATCCCTCTCAAAACTTGTGAACCAGTTAACAAAACATGGATTTGATTCTTCATAAACATAAATCGACGATCCAAACCTGCATGACACTAGAGTACTGATTGTGATCAGAGTCGAAAGCTTCAGTAGTTGTTATGGACACCAATCCAGTCGATGCCAGGGAATGAAAACCAGTTTTAGGTATTTCTTCATGAACATCCTGGAAAGATAAGAGCCGAGGAAGAGTGGGAGCCTTGTTTGAGAATGACCACTGCATTGCTAAACTTCTCACCGGAGCTGCATAACAAAAGTACATTGTAAACGAAACAGACTATGTCAAATCTATCACTAGTAATATCAAATACTACTACCAATACAATCGAACAAACGCGGCCCTTAGTCAAATTTGTGCACCTCTTCTAGAGTTAAGTACCTGATTGAACTGCGTGAAAGATCAAGCTATACCAACTTGAATAAAATTTCAACAGCAAATCACAATATGATACAGGAGTTTCATTAAACAACTCAAAATGTGGCTTTAAACTAAATACATGGACAAAATATGGCAATTTGTCTACTATTTTAATATCAGTCATAAGGAATACATGACTTCCATTTAAATAAAGTGTGGCTGTAAAAGGGATGCGAACATGTTGATCCACTTAAAAAATCAAAACTTAGCATCTCATGCGCAATATAATACTATTTAATTTTTGTATTGAATGATGCTGTACCAGTATAGAATAGACAATCCATCTGGTGAAAGCCAGATTATTTAAACTATAAAAAAAACCTTATCTTTTTTGTTTACAGGTATATAATATTCATCTTTATTGGTGATATGCTATCTTATTGTAGTATAAAACTATTTCATACTGGGGGGTGATGTCTTCTTGAAGGTGACATCTCATTTAAAAATAAAAGACACTGCTGCTTTACAAATATATAACAATTAAATATCTCTATAAGGTGCATGTTGGCATATTTAACTATCACAAGAAACCCACAAGGGAAATTAATATTAAAAATACTGCGCTAGCAGAAGAGACGAGACATAGAATCCACTGCTAAATTTTGGCGTTGCATCATCATCTTATCTTATACATACATACATACATACATACATACATACATACATACATATATATATTTATTTATTTACATTTGTCATTGGTATTTGACGAGCATCCACTAATTGTCATCAATAATACCGAATAAAGTATATATAATACAGCATGATATAATTTTTTAAAAAGTTGAAGGCTTGAATAATGCAAACTAAATTCAAATGTGCGCCGTAACGCCACAACAAATATATATAATAAACAAAAAGGAGAGATTATTTACTGCCCATTTGAATTATTCTCGCAAAACGTGAACAATCCACCTCCAGGATCCATATAGATTATTCTACTCAAAGAAACATGAGATGTAAAATATTAACAATAATAATGTAAATATAAAGGATGTAAATAGAATGCAAATGCATTTAACCCCAGTTTGACAGCTGGTGACAAGCATAACTTGAAAAGAAATACTTGATTTTGGTACTGTAAAAATCAAACACATAATAGGAAATAATGGAGTTCAAGTTCCTATTTTCGGTCCTTCGAGAACTGAAGGATTAACTAATCACCAAAAATCTAAATCGCTAGCCAATACTGCAATCTCCCAAAATCTACCAACTGTTTCGAACTTCAAGCTTCGAATACATGCAATAAGCAGTAAAATGTCCAGATTTCTAGGTTTCAGCTCGTTTTTCTTCCTTCTGTGCACTATATCATCATGAAGAATTCGAAATATATACATAAAAATGAATATACAAGCATGAGCGTCATATTCTAATTACCGGAGTCGTTGATCTCATCTGGAGTTTCGTTCTTCACCGCCAATCCCATGAAATCTCTCTCCATCTACGTCTCCAGTAACAAAACCTCAATTATCCGTGAAGAATGGAGAAATCAGGCTCCCGATAGCTCCTGCGTAGTGATTGTTGATTGGCCGAGAATGGAGGAAGAGATTTGAGGAGACTAATATGTATTCATATTCGGGGGGAGAAAATTGAAGACTTTGATGAGAGAATAATAATAATAATAATAATAATAATAATAATAATAATTTTAAATGATGACACAACATACATGATCCAAATTTTAAAATAATTTTTCCTTAAAAAATAAATTAAATATTTCAAATTATACAAGAAATATAAAATAATATCTCACGTTTGATAAGAATTTTTAAAATTTTATCAGTTATTTTTACAAAGAAAATATTATATTTTTTGTATGTATGTATGTTTTTTTCTGTCATTTATGTTATTGAATTTAAGTTTATCTATGTGTGTGTGTTTTTTTTTTTTTTGACAATTTTTGTCGTCTTTCATCTAGAGTGGTGACTTGACACTACATATATCAACACAACAACACTATCTCGTTGAAAAAAACTAAAATTTCCAAAACAAAAACTAAGATGACGGCTAAAACTGAAAGTTAACAATATGGAATATGGGTAATTAAAATCACAAATGGACAAAAATACAAGTAAAAAATTGCAATCTCTCTTTTTATTAGTAATAATCAGGACAAAAACTTGTGTGGACGGTCTCACGGATCGTATTTTGTGTAACAGATATCTTATTTGAGTCATCCATGAAAAAGTATTACTTTTTATGTTAAAATTATTATTTTTTATTGTGAACATCGGTAGGGTTGACATGTCTCACATATACAGATCCGTAGACCATTTCACAAGAGACCTACTTAATAATAAGTTGACCGAATAAAACTGTAAATTAAATTTATGTAATGAAAAAAATTGAAAACAATGTTCGGTGTGATTGGTCATTATCAAATTAGTAATTTTGGTGAGGAGCAAGGCACGACATTTTTGTTAAAATGTATATCTTGAGTTCTACAATTATATTATTCACCATTTTTTAATTTATTATCACATTCTTTATATTCAATCACATGAGTCTGTTATAATATACTAGCCATATTTATATTAAATTTAATAAAAGGTGTACATTTATGCAAATTAAAATTTCATATTATAGATATATGTAATTACTATATATTTTATTAATTTTAAATACTAAAAAAATTGTCTTTACTATTTATTGGATTATATAAATGTTTTTTGGAAAATTGGAAAAAATAATAATAAAGATGGTTATTTGTATAAGAGTGTTTTAGAAAGAATAAAGCAAAGTGGTGGTTTTATGGAGATTTAAACAAAATTTTGTTCTTGTTGCAGAAAGGTTTTCACCACATTTTGCTAAAATGTACGCTGCGTAGAGGTGGGGAAAATTATCGAATTTTCGATATATCGAGGTTATCGTACCGAAAAATATCGGATTTACCGAAATTTTCGGTACGGTATAGTATCGATATCGAAATTTTGGGTACGACAAATGTATGAAATTTGAAATTTTCGATATAAAATGGTATATATCAATACCGTATCGAAATATTGATATGTCGCAGTATTTCGATATAATAAGTATGTTTCGTCATAAATATTTTTAATATCGTAATTTTCTGTACGGTATGCACGATTTCTTGCCAGCTATTATTAAACTTGGATGGAATAAAATTGTTGTTGAAACTTGAATCCCATGTTCTTACTATAAATCAAGCTGTTTTTGATCAGTTTCTTTGGATTTCTAGCTAATAGAAGACACCACTCTTTTGTTTTCGCAAGTAGCAGAGGTCTCTTTTCACTAAATTGTTTGATTTGCAGATGTTATTCCTTTGTCCTTGAACGAGGTTGTAAAACTTTATCTTGTTTAATTTCTTAGTAATGAAATCCATCTGTTTGCTAAAATAAAAAATAATAATAATAAATGAAAAATCATGACTCCAACAATTGAATTTTTTAAGTATCTTAATAATTTCTTGATGTGTATTTATTTTAAAAAATTAAAATTTTGATATTTAAAAGTAATTTATACACATATGTGCAATATTGTTAATCGCTTTTCAACTATTTTTATTTCATCATTTGAATTTTAATAAAATAAACTCACTTTTGGGAAATCATTTTTGAAAGATTAAGAGAGTGAGTTTGATTTTTTTATATTTTAATTAATTGTCCTTCAAATTTAATAATTAATCAATATGAATATTAATTGAAAAATCTTCAATATTTTTTTTGTACATAAATATAACAAAAAAAAAACAAGTCGTAAAAAAAGAAATAAAATTATTTATTCATTTAATGTGCACAAATTATTTTTTAATCTGTGTTGCAACATGGTTGAATAGTGACCCAGTTTTTTAAGCGAAATGTTTTTTAAATTTAATCCTCGTGGAAGGAGTCGTCTTGTGTATAAGATATTATGATAAGAATAAAAAAATTAAAAAAATGCCATTAAAAAATAGGGTTCATGCAAATGGTACATTGTACAGATTCCATATTTAAATCTGTACTCAAGCATTAAAAAAATATTAGTTTAATTTATCAGGATGGAACACGATTAACATTAAATATAATAAAATTTAACACGCTTTACATAAGATCTATATGTATCTATATATATTTATATTCATATAAAACTCATGTGAGACGATTTTAAGAATCAATTTTATAAGACGAATATTCTATTTGAGTTATCAATAAAAAATATTACTTTTTATGTTAAAATTATTAATTTTATTATAAATATAGATAAAGTTGACTCGTTTTATGAATAAAAATATGTGAGAGTATCTCACAAAATATTTATTGATTTATATTACATCATGCATGATGTTCTATATAAAACAAAAAACAAGTGAACAGAAAGTCAATATCCACAAATTGATTAAGAATTAGTCTTACTTTGAAAGGGGGTAATTTTATTTAAATAATACGTACCAAATAATATGTATTTGGTATTCTGTCACGAATTTTAATTTAGAGCTATTAGAATTAATAGTGCAGCATATTGATAATATAGTTTAATTTCATATATTATATCTTTAATATAATAAAATACTTAGGTCGCAAGAAGATTTTTTTTAATTAAAATATTTACGTTTTCATTCGTGCAATTATACATATGTTTGTGTGTAGAATCATTTTTCATTTTTTTTTAAAAAAAAACCAAATTTACAGCGTAATACCCCTAGTCTCACATATTAAATATAACAATTTGGGTTAATCATTTTCATGAAACGAGGACGAATATAAAGTAGTTGCTATAGAGGTTCATTGAGCAGACGCGCGGGTCCGGGCTCGGGGCGTGACAGAATGGTATCAAAGCCGGTCACCAGCAAAGAACATCAGGAAATAAGTGATATGCGAGGCAAAGTACTACGTACATGAGTGTCACCTCTTGAATCTGCGGGTTAAAGTGTTACATGAAGGGAACCACTTCTTGAACTTATAGGAGTCATCTCTAGATTATTGACGTTGGTGGATCGAGAGGTCAGGCCGCGACGAGGACGTCGCGTTCTAAAGAGGAGTGATTGTAATACCTCTTGTCCCAAATCTTAAAAATTTAAAATTTAAAATAAGTTTATAATGGACTTATAATGAAATTCTATAGCAACTTGAGTTAATCATTTTCGTAAAGCAATGACGAATACGAAGTACTTGCTAAAGGAGCCCATTGTACAGTCACGCAAACGCAGGCTCAAGCTCGGGGCGTGACATACAGCTAGTGTCAATTATACAATTTCAACTTTTAAAATTTTACGGCACCCCAAACGTCGCACAAATATCGTTCCCAAACAATCATCTTTTCAAAATCCGTTGTCGTAGGCACTATTACAACTGTTGTAATTGACAGTATTGTTGAAAGTGTGTTCTACGACAACGGTTTTTTAACCGTTGTAGTAGCTCAAATTAGCGATGGTTTTTGAAATTAGCGACGGTTGACGGACTATGTCTAAACCGTCGCTAAATTTTCGAATAAACCGTCGCTAATTATCAACGGTTTAATTTATACCGTCGCTAATTTAGCGACGGTTTAATTTATACAATTAGCGACCGTCGCTAATTAGTGTCGGTTTTTAATTAAATCATCGCTATTTTACAAGAACACCGTCGCTAGTTAGCGACGGTAACTAGCGACGGTTTAGACATAATCCGTCGTTAATGTTTTAAGTAAATAAAAAAATTACTTTTAATTTAATAAATCGAACAAAAAAAAACTTGTATCTTTTTAAGTTAATAAAAGTCATAATCATAACTAACACTCAGAAATTTAACAAGAATTGAAGCGAAAAAACTTACATAAATCGAAACTGAAATCGTACAAGATAGGAAAATGTATGGTAGATGGGGAAGGTGTGGAGAAAATCGACCGAAAATGCGATTATTTATAGAAAAATTGGCTAACAGCGACAGTTATGTACTAAACCGTCGCTATTAATCAGAAACCGTCGCTATTAGCGACGGGACCGTTGCTATTGGCGACGATGTTAGTTTAAACCATCGTTATTTTAAAATTTGCGACGTCTTTCATAAAATCGCTGCAAATTTTAAAATAACCGTTGCTAAGTCGACGGTTTTTGTTAAATCGTCGCAAATTTAAAAATTGCGACGGTTTAGTATAACCGTCGCAATTTTTATTAGCGACAGTTCAAAACCGTTGCTAATAGGGACGGTTTGTGTTTAATCAGTCGCTATTTTAACAACGGTTCACTAAAATCGTTGTCGTTTTTTCGAAAAAACACGCTAATCCACAACGATTCACGAAAACCGTTGTCGTTTGTCCAAAAAATACGCTAATCCACAACAGTTCACGAAAACCGTTGTCGTTTGTCTAAAAAAACACGCTAATCCACAACTGTTTTAGAAAATCGTTGTTTTTTGTCCAAAAATACACGCTAATAGACAGCGGTTTATAGAAAACTCAAAGACAACGGTTTTTAGAAAACCGTTTTCGTTTGCTGCTTTTTAACAACGGTTTTCACTAAAACCGTTGTTAAAAAGAAAAAGACAACGATTTTTCAAAAAAATATTTTTCTTTTGAGTGTGGTTGAATGCATATTTTATTGTAGTGTCTTGATCCTACAATAATATATGATCAAACATTTATTGCTTCTATAGCTAGTGATAATCGTGCGATTTAAAATTTTAAAACATACAACAATCCAAACTCATGTTTAGATTATTCTCATAACATAAATAATTATTGTTCTCCAAATATATATGTGTGTGTATGTTTGTCTTATATATGCTGAAAGATAGAAACTAAATAACAATATTGTTCGTTCAAATATTTATGCACTTTGTTTAGCGTATACGCCTAAAACATTTTTGAGCTACCAAATAGATGTATAAATTTATTTATTTATTTTAGGTAAAAAAAGCATTTCCCTTAAAAAATGACGAATATATTATTATTATTAACAATATTCTCAATTATGAAATTTTTATATAAGAAAATTATGCATGTGATAAATGAAAATTACTTTTTTATTCCGAAATAATAACTCTTCTATTCAAAGTTAAAATTTTCAAAAATCATATTTTCCATCCATATTTTTTTCTCTTTTGATTTGATAAATATCGTCCCCACGTAAATAATCTTTTCATTTAATTACTTATTTATGTCAAGTTTGTAACTGCCGTTTATAATTTTTTTATAGATAATTTTTATTATTCAATGGTAATTATTGTCCTGCATTTATAAACAATGGCGTTGATTCCAATCCTTAGTCAACTAATTAAAGTTCTTGAAAATTTCTTTTTTTTAGTAAATATACAAAAATTCAACTATTAATGAAGAACACACAAAAATTCTTGTAAGACCGTATCATATGTTAATTTTGTGATACAGATCTCCGTCATAGACCAACTCATTAAAAATTATTACTTTTCATGATATGTATGGATCGAGTTGGCATGTCTCATAGATATAAACACGTAAGACCGTCTCACAATAGATATCTCTTTATTATAATATTGGGTTCTTTTGTGTGTACGAAGTTCTTAATTTTAGTGTAATCTTTAAAATTTTGATGCGAAAATATTTCGTGTAAAAAAAAAAGCGAAAACAAAAAAAAAACTAATTTTATATATACACACACGAAGGTCAATTAAACATGCATGTGTCCCCTAATTCGAGTCATGGGCATAATTTGTTGGTCATTAAGAGGAAATGGAAACTACTGATTAATGATTATACAGAGATTCGAGCAAATTAAATAATGTAATGTTTCATTAATCGAAGCAGCCAAAGAATAAGAGAGAATGTTTCCCAAGTTGTAATACTGAATTATGTCAATTTTATACTTCTATTCATCCATTATTTGAGGGTCCGTGAAAAGATCCGTTACCAGCCTGGATTATCATTCCAATTTTTGATGAAAAGGATGTTTAATAATCGTCATTTCAAACGTGATTTAAAATATTTGAGTTATATCAGTATCACTAACAATAAAATTTGATAAAAAGATACGCGCTCGCTTCTACGAAGCTATTAATAATGTCGTTTAAGAAAACAAAATGTCATAATTCGTATTAAATTATGTTAGTTTTGGTCGGTATATAAATGACTAGATAATTGTGCTTAGACAAAAGCGATAATCAAATGGATATAAAACAATTTCTCCAGCATAGTTAACATTCAAAAGGCTTAAAATTGCTTCCAAAAAAATACTTAAATCCCAAATAATTGGAATACATATATATGCGTGTGGATATAGCCAAATATTCACAATTATATTTTCTCTATTGTTTTCATTTATTCTTGATTAATATTGATACATCTCGTGTCGATGAAACGGCTTTTATCTATAGAAATAAATTTGTTTCAGATTTATGTAAATCAACGACGAATTTGCTACAAAATTACGGTAGCTTCGATGCTACATGTGGGAGCACTGCCCCCACATGATTTGATTGAACAAGATTCACACACATATTTGATTTTAAAAAAATTAGTGAACCCCATGTATTTGTGGCTAAATTTGGGCCCTTGATTCTATCATGAGGTAGTACCCCTACATGTAGGATGGAATCAACCCAAAATTATTAATCCATTTCATTTTCATTAAAAATGATGTTTGAGAATAAATTTGAGCAAAAATTTCATATTGTAGGTTTGTTATGTTGGAGAAAATCTATATAAACTTAGAATTAGGGATGTAAATGAACCAAACCGTTTGCGAGCTATTCGAAGCTCGGTTCGATAAAAAGCTCGTTTGAGTTCGTTTGTTAATCATATCAAGCCAAGCTCAAGCTCGATTTTGAGCTCGAAAAATTAATCAAACCAAGCTCAAGCCTAAAGATATTCGGCTCGTGAGCTCGCAAACATGTTTGATATTAGGCTCGCGAGCTCGAGCTCGAGCTCGGCTCGTTTAGGTGGCTCGTAAGCTTCAGTTTGACTCATTTGTTGAGTTGACAAATAAAAATATTAGTATTAATATCAATGGAAAGAATTGAAGACAAGTCAAATAAAAATATTAGTACTAATGTTATTATGAACTTTACATGATACTTGACTAGTTGTTATTGGAGATGATTTTGTAATTTCTGATTTTAATGGATTCTTTGACGTCCTCCCTACTTTCTCACCAGACTTAGTTGAAGTATTAAAGGGGTGAAATTATTTCATTGTTATTTATATGGTGATATCAGTGTATGATGAATATTCTAGATGTATTATTTTGAAATGTTCGATAATATATTTATTTATGTTTGTACCTCTTATTTGTGTCGTTTTGGTTATTTATGAATGAATTTATATTTTTATGTCTGATTTAAAATTAGTTTATAGATATATTTAATTTTTAACAAGCTCGAATCAAGCTCAAACTCGAGCTCAATTTTATGTTTTACGAGCTCGAAAACGAGCCGAGCTCAAGCCAGGCTTGTTAAACATGTTAAACGAGCTATTAATGAATCAAGCTCGAGCCTGGCTTGATTAACATTCTAAACGAGCTTTTAACGAGCCGAGCTCGAGCTTTTCTCGAGCTTGGTAATTTCGAGACAAACCAAGCTCGAGCCTGATAATAAAAGCTCGAATCGAGCTTGAGCTCGAGCCTCAAACAATCTTAAACAAACCAAGCTCAAGCCTGATACTGTTTGGTTTGGTTTGGATCGTTTACATCCCTACTTAGAATGTATCATGTTAAATCATAAAGAACTAAATCGTAAACTGTGATGAAAGCGCACGTGAAGTCATAATCTTTAATCTTCTAGGACATATGGTTGCTCTTCCAGATCTACACGTTTTTTCTTGAAGGAATCATTCAGTTTCCTATCAGATCTATATTTTATAATGAGGATAGAGAATATGAAACATGATCACATGCGATCCGAATACTATAATCAATATATAGATAATGTCTATCATTATCTTCTGATATTTCTGTTTTAACTCATCGTAAAAACATAATTAAACTTTTGTCTATACACATTAAAGACTCACAACCTATCAGATACATTAAAACACAATAGTCAAAAATTTAACCAATCACTTTAAATTTTGACATAACTTAAGAGACAACTAATAACATAAAATTATTTACATATAATCCCAAATAATAAAACTGACCCAATATATATGTAACTTTATAATTATATTTTGTGAAAATAACCGTATGAGCTCAAAACTTGTTGTCATTCTGAAATTATCTATAACGAATCCGGCTCATTAAAAATATCAACATATGATCAAAACAGTATTCGTTAAACTCGCGGTAACTAGATCATCAGTTGTCACATATGCCAAAATAACTATTTTATTTTTTAATATAATGCATACGTGACATATGAATTATATCATTTTGTGTTTTATATTCAATATGAGACACTCTTACTAAGAACATTCACATTGATGTTTGCATGATTCATAAGTTTTGAACGTCAAAATAAAAAAAATTAAAAATATTTAAATGATGATTGCGGGGGACGCTCATCTCACATGGGTTTCTCCCACCCCATTTATTTTTATTCTTTAATTTTTTAAAAATAAATTTAATCAAATCTAATATCTATTTTAATTTTTTTAATATAATGTGTATCTCACGTTTTTTGATGAGGCAGCGGATATTATAAAACATGCAGACGCCATAAATCCCAACTCCAACGACTATATTGTTTCCTAAATAAAATTTAACCTTAAATATTATATGATTCATCTCTTAAGCTAGAGGTCCTAGGTTTCCTCTTGTAAGTAGTTGTACCTACAGTCAGTTTAATTTTAATAATATTTAGAGTTTATAATTTATACCTTTTTTGAAAAATAATTATGATGCTTTTCGCACGCAAAAATTAGTTTTAATTGTCAACTTCGATGGCACGTCTCGAAATTCCGTCCGTTCAAATTATAGTTGCCGCCTTAATTAAACACATGTGCTCGATAGCGTATTGAATTTCCAATTATTCGTAACATAAATTTTGAAATATAATTTTGAATAATTAATGGAGAGCATTAAATTTCCTATCTTCGAACCGTCCAAAATGCGGTGTTTAAGAGATGGCAATGGGACGCGGTCGGGTTTTTTTATCCCCATCTCCATCTTCGAATTTCATCTCCACTCCCATACACTCCCCGATCTTTTTTTTTTGGTTCACCGAAAGCATGGGATCAAATCCCCACCCTCATCCCCACTCTCATCTCCATTTCAAAAATATTAATGGGATAAGACGAATGTGGGTTCGGGGATTTCTCCAAACTAAAACTTAATATTATCTATTATTAAAGATAATATTAATAATAAAATAATAATATTTTAAAAATAATATTATTATATTACAAACCCGAAAAAATCAGAGATCCACATCTTCATTTCGGGTTTTCTCAGTAAGGATATATATATATATATATATATATATATATATTTATGAGTAGGTATCTTGTGAGATGGTCTCACGAATCTTTATCTGTGAGACGGGTCAATCCTACTGATATTCACAATAAAAAGTAATATTTTTTCATGGATGACCCAAATAAGAGACCCGTCTAACAAAATGCGACCCGTGAGACCGTCTCACACAAGTTTTTACATACATATATATATATATATGTATATATATGGTTTTAACTTTTACGAAATCACATTGATGACATTTATTTGAGCAGCCAAATTTCTTGCAAAACTTCAACCTTTGCATGTTTATTGAACTCAGTAGACAACAAAACAATTTAATAAAGGTTCCTTATTCTCAACCAACTTTTAAATCGGGGTGGATTATTGTGACATTATATCTATAGACATATCATGCATAACTAGCAAAAAAATGGGAATATATGCTATTTTTTTGCCAAATATGTCAATTGATATTCAATCGGTCTTTTTTTTTGCATGGTCCATAGGAGTATGACATAATTTATTGCAGCAAGCCCTTTAGAAAAGTGCTCTAAATTCCTAGATCAATTTGGATACAAAATTTGTAAATTCTTTAATGTTATTTTTGAAAAATAGAAGTAATTTATTATTTACATATAAAACTACATTTTTATTTTAAGAAAAGTTGATTGATAAACTTTGAAAACTTTGTCATTTTTTGGATGAATATACACTATCTCGGGAAAATGAAAACCTCCTCTCCATTTTGCGTAACATTTATTGCTATATAAATACTGTTGTGACTTAATAATTCTCACAGCTAGGTAAAACAAATGAAAACATGATGTTTGAACTGCTATACGATTCCAAATTTTTGAACTGCACCATTATTATCAGCTGTAATTTTTAGTAAACCGGAAAATGCTCGATCTTACAAATACATATGTTGGAACATTTCATGTTTGCAATCTTGATTTTGATGATTAAGAAAACTAGTTATTTTGTTTCTAATGATTTTATCTAAGTGCGCAGAAACTGGAACTGATTAGTTATCGAGCCGAAACTGAAGCTATCGAGATGCAAACTGAAAACGCCAACTGATCGTTCAAACTGAATCAGTTCAACTGATATATCAAAGACCAGTTTAACTGATTGTCCAGCTGATAGGCAGTACAACAAAGACCTTCAGAAGCCCGGCCAGCTGATGAAGAGCTCAACTGATGAAGAGTCCAGCTGACCAGTTCAACTAAAGCAGCGAAATCAGTTCAGCTGATGAGCCAACTGATTTCACCGAACAAGTTCAACTAACCAGTTCAGAACATCAGTTAGGAGCCGATGAGTTTGCAGAACACGACAAGCTTATCTAAATGAAATCCAGCTGTGCACAACGGTATAAAAGTAATTATATGATCAAAGTACAATAGTGAACGTTACAGCAGAGCTTAAAGCCAAAAACGAATTATAACTACAACGAACATATTTGATGAGTCTTGGTGTACGGTCACATTGTCTCTATAAATACAAGATCAAGACCATCAACAAACAAGTGTGTGAAGATCAAAAGAGAAAAAGGGTATGCCAACAGCTTAGTCTAAAAGCAAAATTCTCAGTATATGAGAACACCTTCGTGTTGTATCCATATATAAGTTCTTACACACGCACACACACAATCAATCACACATACAGAAAATTGAGCTTACTGATAAGTTGAGTGAGTATTGTACAAAGAAATAAAACTTGTGTATGTAGTCTTTGACACATAGACGTTAAACAATAGACGTTAAACAAGTGTTGGCTGGAAGGTGCTGCCTTCAGTCTAGGCTAGGAATTCAGTTAGGCAGTAGTGTAAGTGCTAAGCTGAGTGAGTTTGTACAAAGTGTTGTATAAATCAAAGTCTTCTAGTGGAACCTACCCGAGGTGGTAGAAGGGGTGACGTAGGATAAGTTGAAGTCTCCGAACAACCATAAACATATCTTGTGTATTTAATTGCTTAACTTTTGTTTAAGCTGATTTGATCAGTTTGAGATGTTATCAGTTCAGTTCTCACCATAACTGAACTGATATATGTAAGAACTTTAAACCGATTAGCTTTTTTAATGAATGATTATTTCGAGTATTTTTCACTTTGTTTAAAACCAAACTCGATCTAATTAATCGGTGTTTATGTGAAACACATATACAAAAAAATGGTATTAAATAATTTTATATATTAAAAACATAAAAAACTTTTTATATGCTTTTTTCATAATTAATTTGAATAATTATTTAAAAATTATATTATTTTTAAGCTTATGATGTTAAATAACTTTTAATGTTAGGAGTGATTGTTCGTTTAATTTAATAATTATAATATATAAATAAAGATAAAATATATACTGGAATGTGGTAGTTGTAGATGATCTTCAAATTTATTAAAATATATTTTTATGATACATTTTATTAAGTATTTTGTAATTTGAATGAAAATATTTTTGTCATTTTTGAGGTCCCTTCTGTTTTGTATAATAACAGTTGATTATTATTATAATTTTATTTTATGAAATATTTACTTGTCAAATAATGAAGATTAAAGGCATATTACAATTTATTGGCAAAAACTAGTATGAGACGATCTCATGGATCGTATTTTGTGAGACGGGTCTCTTATTTGGGTCATCTATGAAAAAAATTACTTTTTCTGCTAAGAATATTATTTTTTATTGTGAATATTGGTAGGATTGACCCGTCTCACAGATAAAAATTCGTGATACTGTCTCACAAAAGACCTACTCCAATTTATTTGTGTGGTAGTAAATATTACACGATTTGTTGTGAAGGAATTCATTCTCTACTTGGGGTGCATTTGAAAATCTAAATTCATTTCATTCTTTAAAAAAAATCTAAATTCATTATAATTTATCAATTACTTATACATTTATTTGCCTAAATAAAAGGAAATTGACATTTTTATTTCATATTTTTATTTTTGTAATTTTAATATTCTATATTATCAAATTTCAGTCTTGTTTATTATATTTGTTTTTTAAAAATAATTTTAGTTTTTTATTATATGTGCCCAAAATGCGTAGACTTCCTAATAAAACAAAGTGAGATTGTTAAAAAAAATTAAATTTACGAGACTAAAATTTAAATTTCCCCACTATCAAAATTGGGAAGAAAAATATAGCATTCGCGGCTTTTTAAAAAACCTTTTAACAAAGAACATTTTTTTTCTTGGAATCTTCGCTCGTATCTTACGATGAGTTCATTGTCCATACGATCTTTCTAAATTTGTTAGTGCTATAAGTATCGACCTCAATAAGCTCGGCAAGTTCATAATTTCTCAGATGAAATTCATGAAGAAAACAGAGTGCGCAGTTCCGGAAGTAATCTTGAATTCCGGCCATAAAATGCCAGGCCTAGGCTTAGGAACCGCGGCGCATCCGATGCCGCCGACTGATCAGCTAACAACCGTCCTCTTGGAAGCAGTCGCCGCCGGGTACCGCCACTTCGACACGGCTGCCATGTATGGATCAGAGGAAGCCGTCGGCAGAGCGGTGGCCGCGGCGATCGAATGCGGCCTGGTTAAGGATCGGAAGGAGATTTTCATAACCTCGAAACTGTTTATGACAGATACTCACCGTGATCTTGTGGTGCCGGCCCTCAAGAAAACACTCCGGTACTTGTTTCCTTTATTGCATGTTCTATCATGGAGGCGGAGAAATTTAAGGTCGCGGCTCAGAAGTGTTTAACTACAGCGGCTGTCGTGGAACTGAACGGTGATTTTGCGGGCCATGGCGGAACTTGTTTTCTTTTAATGTTTTTCAACCTCTTTCCTATTTTTTTCCATTTAAAATTTATCCAAAAAATTCTGAATTTTATTTCTAATTTCAATTTTAAAAACTCTGCGACAATAGCCTGGCCTTTCCGCTGGAACAAGAGTCTCCGCGGCACCATTCGTGCCGGCGAACCATGATCTCTACCGCATTTTCTTGAACTTTGTTTCATCATTGACAACATCAATTCATCGAGCAAGTATTGCATCTGTTATATCTATGATACGTTCTAAATCATCCTAAATTTCAATGTCGTATGTTAATCCGTCGCAAAAATTAATCAAAACTTGTTATCACACATGAAACAAGAAATAAACTTATGAATGTTTATTTATGTAGTAAGCTGGGGCAAGATTATGTGGATCTGTATCTGATACACTGGCCAATAAGGACAAAGCAAACTGCTGATGTTTATAAACTGAGTGAAGAAGACATGCTTTATTTCGATATAAAGGAGGTTTGGGAGGCCATGGAGGAGTGCTCTAGATTGGGTTTAGCCAAATCCATTGGCGTAAGCAATTTCAGCTGCGAAAAACTCTCGAAATTGCTGCGAAATGCAACCATCCCACCAGCAGTTAACCAGGTAATTAAATGTATAAATTGTATGAGTTTTCAGAGAACTTCGCAAAATTCGAATTTATTTGAGATCCAAAGATATATTAAATTGTGCCTCGACTGAAACTCAGGTTGAAATGAGTATAGCATGGCAACAAAGAAAAATGTTGGAGTTTTGCAAGGAGAAGAGGATTCATGTGTGTGCATGGTCTCCTCTTGGGGCAAATGGAGCTTTATGGGGATCACATGCAGTGATGCAGAGTCCAATTCTCGAAGAAATTGCAGCTGCTAAGAACAAAACCAAGGCTCAGGTGAAATACTCGTTCTGATTTCGTGTGTAATTAATCTTGAAAATATAAGTTTTATTTATTTACAGATCAAAACCAAGTATATCTAATGTTTTAAGTACATGGCGAGATTGTCTCAGTTACAGGACTATAATCGAGCTTGACTCGAATCTGAAAAATGTTACCATGCCTCGATCAAGTAGTTCTTATCCACCTTGAACTCGAGTAGTTCTCAGGTTATCTGGGATCGAGTACTGATTTTTCTCTTAAAAAGAATCCCTTAAAACTTTTGAAATATCAGGGTATGTAATTTGTGATTGAATCAAAAAGTAAAATGATCATTTGATTATCATTCAAAAGATAATAAGACATTCAGGAGTAATTTATCATGTTCGGACAGGGGAGATCAAAGCTTGAGCTCTGCCGAAAAGTACTTGATCAAGTTGCTCACGAGCAGCTCGACTTGGTTGGAATTAAATTAATGTGAACTAATAGATCAATACATAAAATTTCAGGTGGCATTGAGATGGGTATGTGAACAGGGAGCAGTCCCTCTAGTGAAGAGCTTCAACAGCGAGAGAATGAGACAGAATCTTCAAATTTTCGACTGGGAATTAACAGATGAAGAAACTTGCAAGATTGGAAAGATCTCACAGGCAAAAGCATTCACAGGTCAAGGGTTTATATTCCCAAAAGGACAATACAGATCAGTGGAAGAATTATGGGATGGAGAAGTATGAACGGGGTATGGTTCCCCGGTATTACCTCAATGATAGATCTAGTGACCGTAAAGGGTCACATAATTTTTTCATGTGATACAATATACCAGTCGACGCGAAAAAACAAATATGACTCTTTTATGTCCATTGGATCAAAGGGTACAATCGAATAAATCAGTATGCACAAATATTCACATGAAACATGTCCTTTGCATACACAAATGAAAGGTAGACAAAATACAGTCTTGGACTATAAATTTTAGAGCCATTTACATGATAAATTCATTTTGAAAACAAAAGTAACACAACGGTTTTTATTATAGATCTTATAAAAACTTGTGGGTGGTATATTCTAAGCAGAGGTTTACTCGATTGTCTCATGTATGTTGGTTTTTTTGTCTAAATTATTGTCTCCGATGAAAGAGTTGATCTTGATTTACCGATGGAATGACTTTTGAGTTGTTAAAATTGGAACTTGGATCTAACTCAACCCCAAAAGCTAGCTCCAGGGGTGAGGATTATCAAAGCCCATATATACAACTCCCAGGTTATTTATCCAATCGATGTGTTACAAATAACACACCCCTCTCACGCCCAGGAATGAACATCTGGAGCGTGGAGTTTACAAATGACCCAATTATAGGCAGAACGGGTAGCCTAATTATAGGCAGTCCAACACATAACGGTGGAATCCGGGCTCTGATACCATGTTAAGATTGGAACTTAGACCTAACTCAACCCCAAAAGCTAGCTCAAAGGATGAGGATTATCCAAGCTCATATATACAACTCACAGGTTATTTATCCAACCGATGTGGGATAATTAACATGAGTGGATCAAATATTTATCATTAAGATCGTTTACCGTAGTTGAAATAACTGAATTTTCGGGTGTTCGATCAAGTAAAGGAAACTCATTGAAAGCAGTATTTTATTTCTTAATTAAATTTTCTTTATTGATGATATTGTGATATTAACATGTGAAGTTTTGTCTTTCTAAACTAATAAGATTAGTTAGAATATTTATATTTATGATAAAATATCTAGATATTATACTATTGTGCAAAAGAGTTTACTTCATAATAAAATTCTTGTTTCCATATTTATGTAAGACTGTATAAAAATAAACTTTAGGGCAAATGAAGGCTATAAATAAGATATGGTTTTTTTAGTTGAAGGAGGGAAGTGAAACGCCGCAGGAAAAGCAAAAAATTACGTCAATAAATTAATAAAGAGCTCAAGCTAAGACGAAGCTAAGACTTATTCAAATGATAACGTGAAGTGTTTGAAAACATTCAAATCACAACACCTAATCATTGTTTTGATTAGCGTGTCGTTTCTTCTAGAACTCGGCTTCTCGTTTGTTTCATCCGTATATTTGATTATACGGTATGATATATGCTTGAATGCACTTTGTTCCCTAACTTGTTAAGGGAGTTAGTTTTTATTTGTTCAATTGTATTTATTTATCTAAATTGATAAGTTTTTTGGTGAACCGTTTTGCAACGAGGCATCGCACAAGTTTTATAATTGTACATGATTTATCATGTCTCATTTTAGCAATTAAAGTTTATTTGTGTGTTTAATTAATTTATATTCCGTGCCATATTGGGAATAAATGTTACAACATCTTTCACAGAAGTGTTGATATGTGATTGAACACGTCAGCAATCATGTAAAATTAACTATAATGGAAAAAATGTGCAAATAAATAGAGATAAACCACAAATTAATCAATAAAAAGTAAAAATAAAAAACATGCAAATTGCACTACCAAAAATTTATTTTCCAAAAGTAATTGTGTCATTGAATCTCACGTCCATGTTGCATCGGGTGGTTTATTTAGTCCATGCATATTCACAAAAGGGAAAAGTGTTTCACTTTTATATGATCGATAAATGGGAAAATTTGTAAAATAACTTCGGTCATCGATAAATTCTATGTTTATGAGCAAGAGAAGCCAACTGGCATGATGCATCTTGAACTTGTTTCTTCTAGTAGATGGATGCTCCAAAAATTATTTTTTAAAATATATATGTAGAGTTTAATTGGTAAACAACGCATCGAATTTGGATTTGGGGATAAATATTTTGCCTCGAACATTTTATATTAATAATAATGGACTGATTCGGTCGAAAGAGACCCTTCCATGTATGGGAAACTTGTTCTGTTGCTGCTTGAAGATGTGCATAGTTTTCGCCGTCTTGTCCTTTTCTAATCATGTTTTTCTTCCTTTAATTTCAAGGCTGGAAATTTTATAAATCCCATGGGATTTAAAGGGCTCCTAGACATCACTACATAAAAAAGGCCTACGACAACGGTTTTTTTTTTTTATAAAACCGTTGTTAAATGCCATGTGGTTAAAGGGTGCGGTCGAAGACAACGATTTTTATCCGCTGTTGTAGATACAATTTGCGACGGTAGCGATGGTATTAAATCGTCGCTAAAATTAGCGACGGTATGCCATAAAATCCGTCGCTAATTTTAGCGACCGTTGTTTCATTATTTCCGTCGCTAATATTTTCAGTAAAATAAAAATAAATTATTTTTAATAATTTAATAAATCTAAAAAAACTATAATTTGATTATGCTAACAATATGCATGATCTTAACTAATACTTAAAAATTTATCAAAAATTAAAGCGAAAAAATTTACCCTAAATCGAAACTAAAATCGTGTAAGAAGAAAAATTTTAAGTGTTGTGAAGTGATAAAATTGTGTAAGAGATAAAAATTTTAAGTGTTGTGAAGTGGTGTGGAGGAAAATGGGCCGGTTTTTGGTGTTGTGGAGGAAAAATTTTAAGTGTTGTGAAGTGGTGTGGAGGAAAATGGAGCAGATATTTATAGACAATTTGCGACGATTTTTGGTTAAACCGTCGCTATTTACAAAACCGTCGCATGTTTTATATTTGCGACGATTTTGCTTACAACCGTCGCTTTGTGTTAAAACCGTCGCTAATTTTAGCGACGGTTTCGGAAAAACTTTCGCTAATTTAAAACATGCAACGGTTTTAATTTACACCGTCGCTAAATTGAGCAAAGTTTTTAACAAAACCGTCGCTCTTTTTAAATTAGTGCGGGTTTGCTAAAACTGTCGCTAATTTTAGCGACGGTTTCAGCATAACCGTCGCTAAATATTGTCCAAAAAACGCACTAACCAGAAAACCGTTGTCGATTGTCCAAAAAAACACGTTAATAGACAACGGTTCATAGAACTGTTGTTTTTGACCCTAAAAAACGCTCAAAGACAACGGTTTCATAGAACCGTTGACATTGACCCTAAAAACCGTTCTTTTGCTTAAAAAATGCACATACGACAACGATTTTCACTAAAACCGTTGTTAAAAGCTTTTTAAAAATCGTTGTCGTATGTGCGTTGTTGAAGTCTGTTTTTCTTGTAGTGCATATATAGTGAGGGTTAATCAGTTATAGGCGTGTCATGGCTATAAAATTTGAAAAATATCAACTCGATGTGCTAAAAGCAGCGTTTGAAGAATCCGAGCACTTGAGTAAACTAAAGAAGATTGAGCTTGTCAAAGTTACAGAACTGGATGTGGAGCAAATCACGAGTTGGTTCAACCGGCAGCGAGCCAAGAAACAAGCAAGGGAGTCGAGCGACGACTTGGAACGAAGCATTAAGTGGCAGATCCAAGAATACCTACGCTTGAGCAAATATAGTAAATTAGATGTGTTCGAAAAGGAGCTGCAACAAAACAAGTAGTAGAAATCTTCAAGTGTCCAAGAGCAAAGTCATGCCAGTGTTTGACGTGACCTGAGACGAAAAATAAAAAAATATGTCCTCATGTTGTAGTCAATGGCGGAGCCAGAAACATGGCTCCGTCCAGGCTGAAATTTTAAACTATAAATTTTTTTAATATTTTAAATTTATCTACCAGAGCTAATATCATATTATTCCAAAATTATACAAAATTTGCATATACATTTTTAAAAAAAACATTGGGCCACCCGAGCTTCATGTGGCTACGCCTCTGATTGTAGTGAATAACCATAAAGTTCATTTCATAAATAAAAAATAAATATAAGGAAAAATATACTTTATGTCACATATATTTACGTATTTTCGATTATTTTACTTTGTGTTGTTGAATTTCAATGTTATTCTGCTATGTCTGATTTTTTTTTTTTTTGTAAATTTCGTGATTTCTCACGAGACACTGATAATGTTGACATGATATCAACATGACTCTCACATATGCATGTGATATAAAAAAAACTCTATTGGTAAAAAGACTGCGATTACCAAAGATTATGTAGAATACATTAACTAAAATTGAAAATTGTTGATACAGTTAATAAAGTAGTAAAAAAACATAAATATGAGATCAAAATTATAATTTTTACTACGTATAATAATTAAGCTTTAATTAATATCTTAAATAAATTCAATCTGTTCGGTTCCTCTAGGAATTAATTCAATTTGTTCAAATTTCAACATTATCATTTAATCCACATAAAGTTTTAAAATTAATTAATGGACCTCGTAGTTTTGTGATTTGGGCTCTACCCAATTCACATAAATCTCATATTTTCAGAACTACTGTCCATAAAGTCTCCAATGTTTGGGCCCCTTCTTGGGCCAAGTCTTGAGACGGTGGCCTACCTAGCCTCACAGAAGGTCCGGCCTTGGTCCAGAGTAACATCATGTGGTAACGTCCCAATTTGAGGATTGCTCTCATGTATCAATATGCGTCTTTTCAGCGTGTTTATTTTTCATTCACATGTATCCTAAAAACTTGACAGCGGATCATCCAACCCTATAGTTGTCTCAAGTGAAGAACTATTCACTTTGTAGTTTTAAGTGACTAGTTCACGAAAAGAAGGTGCAACTAATTGAAATAAATAGTAATTATCAATTTTTTTAAACTCTCGTCAATTGTATCGTCTCATACCTGCATAACCTTAAATCTCTCTCATTCCAGTGTGAGATCTGTTCATTCATGTTCTGCTTCGCCTAAAAGTCTACCAGGAGCCGCTCCTTGTCCATACAACCTCTTAGAACCAACAATCACTTCCATCATCTTTGGTCTCAAGCGTCACATACAAAACTACATGGGAGGTGTCTCATATATTTAAAAAGGAAAAAAATAAAATAAATAATTATGACACATGCTATATTTCGAGTTTCTCTCTATGTTTGTTAGAAATTTCTGAATCGCTCAATGATCTAAGATTGTATTTGGATTTATATATTTGAAGTTTGGAATTTCAAATCCAAAATAACAAACCAATTGGTTTGTTTGGACAAATTCACTTGACAATGAATTTCAAGTCCCAAATAGTTATTTTTGATTCATTGCGATGGATTTCAATTCATTCTAACATGCAGTCATTTGAAATCATTCAGCCAAATATTTTCTCAAATCCAAATGCAACTTAAAATATATCATCTAAACAAAATATTATTAATTTTGTTCGTCGTATTTCTCACGTTCTTATCTCAAATTCAATGTATTTATTTTGCAATGAGTTTTAGTACCATTTCCATTATTCGTTCATTAATTAAGAAATAAAAATAATACAATGTTTTATCATAGGACTAATATTAATTTGTGAGTGATATACATTAAGGCATAGTTTGATACACATAATAGGATAAACATGTGTTATATAATATAAGGATAAGTTAATGATAAATAAGATGTATGATATTATATTTAATGTTTCGTATGATTTTAATCAGAGTGATTAAATTTATTTATTATATTGTAATGACAAAATTAACTTTATCATAATAAATTTTATAATTTCAAAGTTGTTGCTTGAGTTCATATTTTTATCTGTTCATGTGCCGACAGTGATTGCATGATTTATTTATTTTTTACCTAATTTTATATATTATATAATATGATAATTGAGCCATTAATTTTGTGAGTCAAGTCAAATATAAATTTTTACGGTTAATCGAGTGATACTAATAATTTTATTGAGATTTATACAAATCATTATATAATTATCTCGACTTCATTTATATAATTATCATAGTATATAATATATAAAAATAAATAAAAATATTTATTTGATTTTAATTTCTACCCACAAGTGAAATGAGAGAACAATAAGGTTTATGATTTTTATATATTGAGGGCAATTAAGTCATTTGTGGTGTTTTTATCATTAGATTAAAATTATCACATCTTATAAAAGGGATATTTTATCTCTATATAAAATTATTTATCACGAGCCCATGATAATTTTAAAAAGGTACTAAACGTGGGATAAATATGATTATTTATCAATCCTTCTCTTATCTTATGTACCAAAATATACCTAAGCATACAGTTTACTCATATGCTTATAAGTTCAATACATCTTATGCTTGCTAGAGATTTCTAACACACATATATATGGTGTCCTCGCATGTGTGTGAGCACCGAATCCTAAACTATAACATAGAAATACATGTTGAATTATAACTTAAAACCTTGTGAGGACTATCACATAATCAAAAAAATAAAAAAAACATAATACTTTTGACAATGTTTCATAATCGAACAGTAATCGAACCGGTTAACTCTTTAAAAAACGTTTTGACTGAAAGGTTGAACATGATTAATAAAAATTAATATTACATTTATTTTATATAGTAAATAAAACCATAATATATTTATTATTTATTACTCCATGTTGTTTAAAATATATGAGTTGTACTATAAATTATAATTTTTAAAGTTACAAATGTTTGATACAATTATTATATCGGAGAAATTGCTCCAAATGAATAATGCAATTATATATAGAGAAAATTATTGTCATGGAGATCAAGATAAAATGACGAATGTTTGATCCTATTATTAATATCGGAGACATCCTTCCAAACGGGCTGCAAGATAATGTAATGATATACTGAGAAAATAATTGTCAGGAAGATCGATCGAAACGTGATGTCTGATCGAATGTAGCTCGTTGATAATGGAAAATCTATATATGCCACCGTCAGCACCGCACAAATTTGAAATGATTAATCCTTAATTGCCAACAATCTTCCACCACAGGAAATTGCCGCGAGCCATGAGATAAAGATCCAGGCATTAATTTATGGTGAAGATCCCATTCCTCTCTGTGTCTGCACTATTGTGTAAGACCCACATTGGCGCAATGAATTATTCATTTACTGCTATATACATTTGTGTGAGTGTGACTCTTTTGGCCTCCAAGATTTGAGCTTGAATCGGCTGGAGGACTTGTCCAGGACTAGGTATGGAGTTGAATTTTTGTTTTTTTGAAGTTGTGAAGAAAGCAGAGGGTTTTACTCAGTATTCAGTCCTAGGCGAGTTTCGTTCTCCGCGGCTTTATTTTTAATCGTGGGGTCGAACCTACAAATATGGTGTTAATGCATCTTAGACCATCTCCAATCATGGCACCACATTGGTGTCACGCAATTGTGGTGCCATGATTTTTCACTCCAATCCAGCACCAAAACTGGATTAAATTAATTAATGAGTTAAAATGGTACAAATTACGAACAAAAAACAACAAAAATTACGAAACAATAAACAAACTACGACAACTAACAAACCATAAAATTACGAAACATAAAAAAAATTACGTCGAAAAAAGATTTTTAGTAATGCGGTAAACCAGACCCCGATCCTCCAATATCTCCAAAATAAGATCCGAAGTTGTCATTTTCTCGACGTTCATCTTCAAGTCTTTTTTGCAATATTTTTTGTTGCTGAGCTTTAGTGTACTCACCCGGAGTTGGATCAGTAATTTTGCTCAAATCTTTGTATAAAATTCTTTCATCCATTTTTCTTTCTTCTTGTTCAAGTCTAATCTTTTGAAGATCGTAGTTTTGTTGTCTTTCGGCAGTTCCTTGTTTCAAAACATTCAATAACTCGCGATGTTGTTCTTCCATTGTACGTTGAATTTGAGATATGTCTTCATCTCTTTTCTTTTTTGATTTGGCTTTTTTCACTCCAATTGGTCTTTCAAACTGTCACCGATATTATCATCACTCAAATTTATATGAAATGTAGATAACATAGGTGAACCTGATTGGGGCGATTCTTCTAGTGGAGTATCAGATTGTGATGTGTCTAGATAAGTAGCACGCATCTTAGATTTCTTGGTTGGATGGATTTTGTCTCCTGCAATTTTTTCACAATCCTTAACAATATTCCACACATGTTCTTCAATCTCGATTTGCGATTGTGGCAGCTCCAGCACGGTCTTGGCGTAAATATGATTTACATTACATTATGAAAGCTTGCATTATCATGCACAACATGATTATTGAAGATGAACGTGACCTTAGTGCACCAATTCAAGATGCAATGGAAGCACATGTTCCAGACGTTGAAATGATGGTCAATGACGAAAATACAAGATTTCAAGAATTTCTCGCTCGTTATAAAAAAATGAAAAATAGAGATGCTCACTATGAATTACGAAATACATTAATTGAGCATTTATGGGAACAATATAGTAATTCAAATATTTAATATTGTATTTTTGTTGTATTTTTAATTTAATATCAAATGAACGTGTTTTTTCAATGATATTTTGATTTTATTAAAATATAGTTTGTATTAAATAATTGTACGTAAATCAAATAATTATTTTGTTAATATGAAATAATTAATTCAAATTTTAATATATAAATTAAAATATTTAAATATATAAATTTTAATATATAAATTATAATATTAATTATCATTATATTATCAAATTATAAATAATTAACATAAAACAGAAATATTAATATTGAAAAAAAAAGAATATTTTTGGAATATTCTATTGTAGTGTAAAATGTAGTGTAATGTGGTTGGAGATGATTTTAGTGTAACACCAATGTAGTGCAGAATGTAGTGCAGAATATAGTGCAGTGGATTGGAGATGACCTTATAAAAGGCATTGCTAAAACGATAAATTCATTGATGTATTGTTAGTTGTCCCACATCGGCTAAATAAAATCTTTCGAAGTTGTATACATGGACTTGTACAATCATTTCCAATTGAGCTAGTTTTTTATGTTGAGTAAAATTCAAATCTCAAGCCTAATATGGTATCAGAGTCTAAGTTCCACCGTTAAGTGCTGGAGTGTTCATAGTTGAGTCACTCGTTGTCTTGTAAACTTCACGTTCCAGATGTCTATTATTGGGTGTGTGATGTGTGTTAATAAAATCATATCAGTCAGATATATGGACTTGAATAATCATCCCGTTTGAGCTATTTTTTGGGATTGAGTTAGATCTAAGTCTCAATATTAATATCAATATTTATCATTCATTATATGTCAGGTCAACAAGTTTCTAAATGGACTCTATATGTGAGGATACATTTCCATTCTTAGATGGGTATTGCCTTGAGGGTAGCATGAACTTATTGATCATTTATCGGATGATGATTTGTTTATTAAATGCCTATTTAATTATAGAAGGGAAATTAGAGTTTAACTTTTATATGATCGATAAGTATCACGCTCCGAGATCGGAGTTAGTCGATACCGACGTTATTCAACAATCACATAATTGCTAAACAACAAATCTCGTAGTATAGTATAAATCAAAACCAGTTTATTTCATAAATACCATGAAAATGGAATCGTCTTTACAATAGTAACTCTGAAAATGATTAAAATCTGTGGAAGCATTTATAACTTGAATTAAAAACTCAAAAGAACATATTTTTAATTAAAATTCTTCATGCGTCCACTACCTGCCCCAAAACTAGTGTCTGATTTTTCTTTTTTTATTTCTTCTGTTGACTTATCCGGGGAGGGTAGAGTAAGAGGTGAGTGATATGGTCGTCACTCAGCAAGTGGGGCCGTTCGAGCACAACATAACAAAATGCATAAAATTTGAAATACATACCATGCATAACATGACTCATACCACATGCACACCATTAACCAGGTACTGAGTTTCCTCTATTTTTTATGGTTTACTGATATCAGTCCCTAATTTTTACTCTTCTAAGGGTGCAAGGCCTTATAACGGTTATAATCCCACCGTGTAAGAGCCTATGAACATATCATGCTTAGTATTCCCATACATATCCAGTCGAATCCTCACAATGCCAACACTTTCATCATGCGACAACCTTAACAAGAAGGGGGTAAAAAACGAATGTGCACTCGACTGAATTTTCAAAAACGAAAATGAATATAACCAAAAATTAAATCTTTAAAACAAACCTACTTACCTTAGATATGAAAGAAAACGCGATTAATTCAGAAACTTTTAGATCGGGCTTAAACTTTTACAGTACGTTAAAAAGTACGTCAAATAAATTATGAAATGTGAAGATCGGGTTTCGAAGTCGTTTCAACCTGTTTATGGACGAAAAACCGTAGGTATGCTGTTCACACCTAGAATCTGAGCATTTTTTTTTGCGAGAGCTATAAACAAAAAACTAACAGTTGGATTTGACCGAAATTTGATATGTTATTCGAAACATATGGAAACATATTTTGAACAGTGAAGATCGGATTCTAAGCATTTAAGCAAAAGAAATAATTTTCGAACTTGGACAAAACTTTGACAACTGCAGAAGAATTTTGGAGAGAAATTTCGAAAATTTGGAGAGCAAACTAGAAAATTTGAGGTGTAAATGAGGTGTAAACTTTGAATGGGAGCTTCTCCTATTTATAGAGGGGTAGCTGCTATTCAGATCGTGTATTATCTTCTCGTGTAAACTTTTGAATTAAATCTTGAATCTAAGATAAATTATCATATCTTATCTATCTCATTATCTTGTCCAAATATATATATTAATTATCACTTATCTTATATAATATCTTGTATTTATATATCCCAAAATTGAAATATAGACATATTATCTTCTTAAAATTGAACCCTTTGGATAATTGTACACAGAGATTTAATTATCCTACATCACTTTATATAATCTTGATTATCTTAAATAATAATTAAAAAAAACTTGATAACTTAATGCAAATTTCGAGTACAAAAATAATACATTGAATTTGACATATGTGAGTTTTACAATAATTTGAGTAGGTCTCTTGTGAGACGGTTACACAAATCTTTATCTGTGAGACGTGTCAACTCTACCGATATTCACAATAAAAAGTAATACTCTTAGCATAAAAGGTAATATTTTTTCATGGATGATCCAAATAAAATATCCGTCTCACAAAATACGACATGTGAGACCGTCTCACACAAGTTTTTGTCCAATAAATTCTATTAACGAAAAGGAGAAGTCTACATCGATTTTAAACAATATTTAAAACATATATATGTAGAGTTTAACCGGTAAACAAAGCCCATATTTTGAATCTTTGGATTTCGGGCCACATATTTTACCTCGAACATTTTATATTTATGGATTGATTCTGTCGAAATTCAGATCTGGAAAACTAATGTTTAATCATAATCATTAGAATAAATTAAATAGGCCCTTTCCCTTAATAGATATGAGCAATGATTACTTTTACTAAACTAAATATAGTACTCCGATGCGTTGCGATTTAAAAAATTTGATTGGCATAATAATACAATAAACAATTATAACTTATGACGTAAAATAGTAAATTTTGATTATAAAATTAACATAAGAGGAAATTTCTAGTGTTCAATTCCGGTAAGTTGCAAGGATACAATTTTTGGAAGATTGATTATTGATTATTGATTATCAATAATTGTATCGTGTAGGAGAGAAGTCAAAACTTAATGTTTCGACATATCATTTAAAATATTTAAGTAGTACAATTACACAAATTACAAAAGATAGTGACAAACGTTCAACTTTATATATCTCTACGATGTCATATTCCCAAATTTTTTTAATACTTGGGTTGTCATTGTCGCCGTCCTCCTCTAAATATATTCGTTGGCTGTGTTTATGTATTTCGGATTGCCCCATTGCATGCCGATGCCACAGAGTTTTTGTGCAAATTGATGATGTGATGTTGTCCCAATATTAATTTATCGAATCATGTCTTCCAATATATTGAATTTATGAATTGGACACTAAAATCTGATATTTATAAGAGAATACATGAGCATGTCATAGGTCTTTCATCTGGACTAGGAATGAGCCGGAGGTTTGAACCTGATCTTGAAAGACTCGTTTATGGGGTATCATGAGTGATACATCACAACGCAGATATAATTTTAATTCAGAATTTGATTACGTCAAACTCTCCACTTTGATGGAGACTAATAGTCGTAAAGGTATATGTTGATTGATGCCTTCAATCATTCTGTGATTTTAATTAATAATACCAACTTGAGTTATGTTTCTATTATAAAAATATAGTAGAATATATAAAAATATAATGCGAGCATATGATAAAAAAAATTATTATTAACATTTTCATAACAATAGTTAGGGAAGTATAATAATTTTAATGGTCGGTAATTTATTTACTTTTCATATATTTATTTTCTGGCTCGAGGAACTACATTTTTCATTGACCGATATCAAGCCATGCGTATTAACATTGAACTTAGAGTAGGTCTCCTCTGAGACGGTCTCGCGAATCTTTATCTGTGATACGGATCAATCCTACTGATATTCACAATTAAAAGAAATACTCTTAGCATAAAAAAAGTAATAATTTTTCATAGATTACCCAAATAAGAGATCCGTCTCACAAAATACGACTCGTGAGATCGTTTCACACAAATTTTTTCCTTGAACTTATTGTCGTTCAATATTTTTTGACGCCACATTAACCATTGAACTAAAATATCTAAAAAATAAATATTAACATATCAAAACTAAATTTTGAAAATTTAGTAGAACAAAGATAAAAATTGAACAAGTTGTGGTGGACCAAAAATTTATTTTCTCGTTTTTAAATAATTTTTTTTTAAAAAAAAAGTGAATTGGCCGTTTAGATAAGTATTGAAAAATATTTTTGTTTTATTTTTAAATAGTAGAAACCTAATCCCAAAAATAAAAAATTATTTTTTATAACCAAACAAAAGATTTTTAATAAAAGAAAATTTAAGTCCGATTACTTTTCCAACCAATCGGACTCGTCACACCAAAAATAAATAAAGGCAAGCCATTAGCGGTGGGCATAAAACCCGAAAGACTGAAAAAACCGACCGAATCGAATAATTCGATTTAAATGGTTCGGTTTTATCGGTTTTTCGGTCGGTTATGGTTTTAAAATTTATAAAGTTCAGTTTTTCGGTTCGGTTTTCGGTTTTAATCCCCAAAAAAACCGAAAAATCGAACCAGCCATATTATTGTTAAATAGAAGGTTTTTATGTATAATGGGCCATATTATTGTTAAGTATAAGAATTTTTATGTATAATGGGCCTATTAAGATTTAAGAACTTAGTATCATTAACCCTCAATTTTTCAATCCGATCGTTTCAAGATTAAGTCTCACAAATTAAATATTTGAAAAATACTATGATTTAGATTTTAAAGGACATAAAGTGACATATAATTTTATTTCTCAACAAATTTTAGCTAAACGTATATAACCGGCCGTATAAACCGAACCGTATTACAAAAAAATTGAACCGTAATAAAATGGTTTGGTTTTGGACTAGAAATATTCAAAACCGAAAACCAAAAAACCGAACCATTGTAGAGTAAAACCGGACAAAACCGACCGTTCGCCCACCCCTGCAAGCCATTGAGTCAAAGATAGCATTTTCAGTCTGCATGGGCCATGCATAAGCAGAATAACGAATACAGGCCGTTGATCGTGGAGAATCTAGGCTACGTCATCCCCACACAAATTTGAAATGATTCCCGAATTGCCAACCAACTGGGAAAATATGCTGCTAACCAATGGGACAAAAACCCAGGCATTAATTTAATGGCGAAGATGCCATTCTTCTACGTATCCGCACCATTGTGAAAGACCCACAAATGGCGCAATGAATAATTAATTTACACCTATATATATGTGTGTGGGTGTGCATGTATAGGCCATCAAGATCGGCGGAAGGACTTGTCCGGGGCTTAGATATGGAGTTAAACTTCTATTTCTTTCAAGTTTCAGGAAGAAAACAAGAGGATTTTACTCCATATCCAGTCCTGGGTGAGTTTCGTTCTGCCGCTGCTCTATTTTTTTCTCCAAAGGATCGAACTTACAAATATGAATTCAATGCATTGAAGTTTACTTTGTTCTTGGTAATTACATTTTGTTTAATACTTCTTTGATGACTTTCTCTATGTCCGTGGAAGGAACTTTTGGCTCACTCGATCGTTACTCGGCTGGTTCTTTTCTCTGTTTTTGTCGGATCCGGACAGCTTAACTTGGCTATAAGATTGGATTTTCTGTGGTTCTTAAACATATTTTTGTTAATAATTCACTTCCCAACAACGTGAGGAATGTTCAATTGTAGTCGATCTGAAAGGAAGTAGCTAGCTATTTAACCAGAAAAAATTGGACGAAGATCGATAAGCAAATATATATAATGAGAAATCCAGGAATGTGTAAGAGTTGCTAAAACATGACAATGGCTAATTTACATGAACAAAAGCTGAAACCAACGTACGAGACTAATTTTGCGATTTCCGATTAAAAAGTGATAGATCCAAGTCTTTGTAACTTGGCATCAATATAGTTGTAATTGCAGGAAGGGCATGGTGAAGGAATGAATCAGTCGACTCACATAGAGCAGCGTCCGCGGAACCAATTCGAGATCAAGGTAAATTGAAGAACGATCCATTGTGTAGCTGTAATTTTGAGGTTTAAATTGGTTATATTGTAAGTCTAAGTTGTCATAGGAATCAATTATAAGTCATTATATATAAGTTGTTTTAAAATTTCAATTTTTAACCATGCGAGATGGATGTTGGGTATCACAACGTGAGTTAAGAATGTTGATTGAATTGATGATTATTATGATTCTCTAAGCATGGTTGAATAACACAAATACTCATGTGACACGATCTCACGAGTCAATTTTGTAAGACAAATATTCTATTTGAGTCATCCATAAAAAATTATTATTTTTTAAGCCAAATGTATTACTTGTTATTGTAAATAGAGATATAATTGAATCGTTTCATGAATAAAGATCTATAATATTGTATCACACGAGAACCTACTCATTGAATAATAGATCTTAGCTTTTATACCGGATTTCAAGGACAAAATATTTCAAAGAAGGGAGAGTTGTAACTGATAACGTCCCAAAATAGTAAATTTGAAGAATTGTGGCATTAAAAAGGAAATAAAATAATTAACTTGGTTGAAGAGTTTAAATTAATTCCAATAGAGCTTGAGAATCGAATTTTTAACACATTTTTAAAATACTTCGACTCTACATTTTTATATTGATAAAATATATATCGTTATTATCAATCTAGAGAGTGCTTTTGAAATTAATATTTGACTTTGAAATTTATATATTCTTTTTCAATTTTATAGAGAGGGTCAATGGGACTTGGAAAATTTTCTATTCAATTTTTTTTTAAAAAAAATCATTTAATTAGAAAATACTTTTGGCGAGAAATATCCCGAGTACTTTAAATTCCATATTATGATCTTCAACTTTTCAGGGTCAAGAATATAATATTAGCACATATTTAATTATATATTTTTTAAAATTGAGATTACTTAATTTTCTCCTATTTGTTTTTAGCTGACATATACATGTCTTCAATGCAAACGATTACATACTTACGTTTTACAAGTAATTTTCATCTCATATTCGATTTAATAAGTCAGTAAAATCTTTTGGGTGAATTGGGATGATGTTCTTTTTCAATGGGGATTTAAGTATCTTTTTAAGTGAAGATCTGATTTATTTAGATTTATAACTTGTTTTAAATTCAGATTTTCCTAAAAAAATCAGATTTTAATGAGATATATTTTGTTTTTTAATGCAAATTTGTGAAGTGATTTTTGGATTTTGTCTTATGATTCTAATTGGGACAGAGAATTTATAATTGTAAGAACCGTATTTTTTTTCAAACCTTTTTAATTAAACATTTGTAAGGAAATTTAAGATCATATGATTTTGATTATTGTATTAGAATAAGATATACTTATTGGAAAATATTTTTATGGGAAACCCTTATTGTAAAAGCACTTGTACAAAGCATATTTTTGAAATTTAAGTAGGAGATATTGCAAGATTGGGAGATATCATGCAAGCTCTAGCAAATTGAATACATGGACATTGCTAATTTCGAATTTTACTAGATTTTTGCCAAAATATGGTGGTGCCTAAATATTTGATTATATGCAAGCTTGAACTAAAGAATGAAAGCAAATCATCCTCTCCCTTGCACCATATTTTCGAACCAAGCTAAGGGGTGGGAATCAAGGATTAAATCCCATAATTTAGGTAGCTAAATCATCAACCATGGAAGGATATAGTTGGAGTCAAAATTGGTGAGATTTGGCATGATTTTGGGCATGATTTGGGTACTAATATAGTTCCCTTCCCCTCGCTTATAAATACTCCATCACTCATAGAATTCCTCACGCAACAAATTTTCGAAATCCTTGCTGCAAACTCAAAAATATCAGCAGCATTCCCTAGCTGAATTATTGCAAAAATCGTCCAAGGCAAGGGTAAACCGTGAGCCGAAGTGCTGCCCGAGCGAGAAACAAGAAGCGATCCAATCCACGAAGCCATGCACTCACGTTTTAGCGTTCAAAAACCAAGGTAAGTGGACTTATTTTAAAATTAAATTTTGGATTATGCATATGTTCGTTTTAGAAAATTCTGTCGAGTACAAATTCTCCTTCTACTCCTTTCTTGTGTTGATTGTCATATGGTTTTGGGCACTATGAGAATTCGACTGTATATGGGTGAGAATCCCGATATGATATGTTTATGGCCCTTACAAGCTGGAATTGTAATCGTTATATGGTCTTGCCCCCTTAGAGAAGTAAAAATTAGGGACCGATATCAGTAAATTATATAAAGTAGAGGAATCTTAGTGCTTGGTCAATGTTATGCATGCGTTATGAATTATGCATGCAAGTTATGTGTTTTTCGAAATTTTATGCATGTTATATTGTGCTCGATACGGTCCCACTTGCTGAGTATTTTCTAAAATATTCAACCCCTTACAGTCATTTCCCAGATAAACCCGAGGAAGAACTCGAGGAAGAGGAGTCGGACCAGTTTTAGGGCTAATGAACTTCCAAGATTTTAGTTTAAGTTTAAGTTAAGTTTTTATTATTCAGTTGTAATATTTTCGCATTAGATTCTGTCGTTTTTCGGTTTTGGGTTGTAAAGACAATGTTATTTATTTTGAATTATGATATAAACTGGTTTTGATTTATATTGTGCTACGAGACTGGTTGTTTTCGATTGTGTGATTGTTAAACAATGCCGATGTCATCTAACATCGGTCTTAGGACGTGACACTAATCTAGTTGTTTATGTGCTCTATATTTATTTTAGAAGATGTATTGTCTTCATTTGTTTGATATAACTTATGTTTTTAGCTAAAATATTATCTATCTTCATATGTTACATTTGTTATATAACTTCACATAATAAGATTTATATCAAACAATTATGATATTTATTTTAGCTTATCCAAACATGAAATCCTGATTTCGCATGTCGCTTGATCAAGAGTCGGAGTAGATTTTCATCGCCTCTAAGCTGTTTTTGACCGAGACTCGCGCCGTGAACTTATGGTGCCGGCCACCAAGAAAAAACTATGGTGCTTGTTTCCATTACTGGATGTTCTTTCATGGCGCCAGAGAAATTAAAGGTCTTGGCTCATTCAAAAATTTAAGAAAACATCTCGATTTTTAACTATATATATAATTTTGAATGTTATTTACCGCATCTACTTGTAAGCAATCGTAGATTTTAATTTCATATATTAATCTATGGCATAAATAAATTAGAGGGAAGCCACAGATATTATTTGGTAAATTGATATATTTTGGTTTCGGTTATTGTAGCTTGTCAAACTTCAGTCTAATTACTATAATCAGTTAGCATTTTTGCCCTATAATCATATTTGACATGAGTATTGACATGATGTCAGACATTGTCAACAATTTCAAATGACATATCATCAATAATCGGTGTTACATCAACTGATGTCATCAATACTTCGATGAAAAAAGAATAAAAGTTAGAGAAAAAAAAAAGACAAACATGTTGTACTAAGATGAAACTTTCACGGGCTTAAAATACCAAAAGTCAAAACCGGATAATTTACATTAAAATTTTGATAATCTTCTCGTAAATTATAACTTGTTCTAGTACTAGAAAAATAAAATACCCTTTCGGGCATCTAATTAGTAATTTATTTCATTAATATTGTTTATGTAGTAAGTTGGATCAAGATTATGTGGATCTGTATCTGATACACTGGCCATTGAGGATAAGCGTAAGTGCCAACTCTTTGAAACTGAGTGAAGAAGACAAGCTTTATTTTGATATAAAGGAGATATTGTACTGTTACATGAGTATTAATGATGTACAAGCGTAAGTTTTCTAGCCGATTAGTGATAACCCATTAGAAAATTATGAGTTTTATAATCGATTACTGATAAACAATTAGAAAATTTAGAGTGAGCATCGTCAAGTGAACTCATTTTCTACTCGATTAGTGATAACCAGCCAAAAAATTTAGAGTAACCATTGTCCGACAGTTAACTCTTTCTCTAGTCGATTACAGAGAACCAATTAGAAAATTTAAAGTGAGTGTTGTCCAGTGAGCTCTTCCACAAAACCATATTGATGTGAGGAGAATTCCTTGCGTATGTGTTGATGAAATGTGGTAAAGTACCAACATAAGTACCGATATCTATCGAGCAAGACAATGTCTTTTGTAACGTCTCCAAAAAATTTGAAAGTCCACGTGACCACATGCATGCAAATTATTAAATTTTTTATATTTTATTAAATTCTTTTAAAGCATAAAATGCATGTTTATTTTATTAATTTGTGTTTAATTATTTTTATGTATTTTATGCATTACTATTGCATGGTAGAATTTATTCATGAAATTTTAAAGGTTCATGCATTATAGATTTTTAAGTTGCATTTCGCGCTCGAACGAGGAACGGAGACCAGAGAATTTTCAAGAAAATTATTTTTATTACACGATTAATTTTTATTAATTAATATAAGATGTTTTAAAGGTATTTTTCATGAATTGAGATTTATTGGGTATTTTTGCCCGAATTGTTTTAATTTTTAACGGTACGTAAATTTTACCGAATCGGGGGACTTTTTGAGGGTTCAGCTAATATTTTCAAAAACTTTCAAATACGAAATATTTTTCGGGGGTGTCTTTGGATTTAATGAGCCAACTTTAAGCTCTTTGGACTTAAAACTCTTTTAATCTTTTAATTAAACCATTTAGGGCCATTATCTATTTGATTAATAATTAATTAAATATTATACTTGCTACCCTACACCAATAATAGAACCAGCCGACACCCACCTTCTCATTCAGACATTTCTTCCTCGATTTTACAGCAGCCAACCATGGAGAAGATTCGTTGGTCAATTGTTTTGCAAAGGGAAATTCATCCGGGTTCCCTTGTCTCGTTCTTGCACTTCAAATCACCAAGGCACGCCATGTATCTTCTTTTACGCATCATTCACGTCATATATGTGCTGTCATGTGTGTTATGTTTATGCATTTTTTGGTATCGGCATGGCAAAGCTTTTATGCTCTTGTTTTGGCACAAAAATCGTATGTTGTTGCATATATCTCACGTTTTGTTTTCTGTGGTGCAAGGGGCTGCTGTTTTTAGTTGTTTATGTTGGATCTGGGTTTTCTACACGCCCAAATGCTGCGAAAGTTTTTAAAAATTTTTAGATCTTGACATTCAAGATGTGTTTTGCTTTGAGCGCTCGTATGATTTTAACATAAACATTCATAGGAAGTTTAAAAGTTATATCTTTTGTGAATAAATCACGTGGCACGGACTGATTCGGTATTACGGATCTAGCTCTTGATGAATCCCTACGTGTAAAGGGCCAAAAACTCCTTTCTTGAAAATTTGCGAAAAATTAAAAATTTTTCTTTTTTTTAAAAAAAAAAACTTAAATGGCCTCATTCATAAAATCGACTGATGAATCAAGTTCAATGTTTAAAATAATAGCAGCGGAAGAAAATAAAGTTTTGCCAACAATAACAATTTAAAAATTATCCAACGACTGATAAAAATTGTTTGCGGAATAAAATAACAACTGCTGCACTGAGGTCCTCGGGTGCCACTACTGCCGACCCAAGCTGGCTCACTGTTCCCCGCCCTCGGCCCTGGCCTCATCAGTACCTACAACAATCAAGTCTAGTGAGCCTAAAGACTCAGCATGCATATATCGCAAGTAACGAGTAAAAATCTGAATTAAAATATGCATGGGATAAAATATCATGTCATGAGGCATGCTGAAAATAATCTGTACTGAGCAATTATAATACGTGCATAACTGAACTGAAAATCACTGTAAAAATATTTGCTCCTTGGAGCCTGTACTGAAATATCTAGTAAAATTTTCTGTTGAGATTATGTTTTACGCCTGTGGCCACTGCACTAAGCTGAACTGATCGGTAACTGGCTACCGGGGAGGCTGAAACTGAACTGAGCTGGCCGGTCACTGGCGACCGGGTGGTACCATACTGAACTGATCGGTCACTGGCGACCGTATAAAATAACACTCCCACATAGTGAATGAACCACAAGCCATATCGCATAAATATCAAAAATAATCATTTTCTATTTAATGCACGTAAAATAATTAACTGGCATAATGAAAATGTCCCGTAATTTTACCAACTGGATTGGATTGGATCGTCCCTAGGCTCGCTGCAACCTAACTGTGCCATGAAAAATATGCAATAGCTTAAACTTGACCAACTATGCAATTTAGTTCAAAAGATGCGACTATGACGCCTAATGACTTCGCATTTAATCATGACTCCGAGCCAACCTGAACCGACACCGAACTGACGTATAGTCATGATTAAAATACGCTGAAAAATCATAAAATAATGCTCCTAAAATGATAGGGTCGAAATCTAGGTGGAATGGATGCCAAAACACGAAACGCTCTTTCGAGAGTCAATTTGGCACATTGCACCGTAAATTCTCGTACGACCTCAAAAATGATCCGAATCACGAACGGTCAAAAACATGACCTTTCCAACTCAATGAGGCACTGTACAGTCCAAGGCCATGGGCTAAAAGCCAACCAAGAACTCAAACGAGCCTTCTAAACGACACAGCAACTTGCTGTAAATTTCCTAGCAGCTGCACACCCGTGTAACTTGTGTTGTTTTCGAGACTACCGGCCATTGGGGCGTGAACCACCGACCAGAGACTCTTACCAACATCCCAAGGAATGATTTGAACCATGGCTAAGGGCCCTAGGCCAGCCACAATCCGCATCATACCAAAACTCAACCGAAACTCCAACCGAGAACCAACGTGCATGCGTGTGTAGTGTTTTGCTTAGATCGATGTCTTGCGTCGTTCCAGTGGTCATTTGATTGACCATGGCACGATCTAGACATATAGGGGCATGGTATGAACCGTGGCTATGGGCCATAGGCCAACCAAGATCCATACCAAGCAACCAAAAACCGAAACCATATGCTGAACCAATGAAGAAGCCGAATGGGGAAAGGGGCTGTTCTTGTTGATTATTTAAAAACCGATGACCCATGGACCAAGCCACCAAAAGGGCGACTTAGTCACGTCTTAGACATGTTAGGGAAGTGATCCAACCATGGCTAAGAGCCCTTAGGGCAGCCAAGATCAGATCCAAACCCCTTGACATAAAAACTGAAATTTTCGAACTCAAAAAGGGACACAAATGGTGTTGCTGTCATTTCTTGCTTTCCAGCGAGCATGGGCTGAAACCGATGGACAAATGTGGTCCTAATGCATCCTATTACATGTATATAAGTCGCCTTGGGAGCCTGGAGTCGAACCAATCACCTGAAACTCACAAACCAAGAAAAACGTGAAGCTTGCCAAGGAATATCAAAAATTCTGCATGTGTTGTTTCAAAATGTTTTGACATGTATCTCGGTTTTTGCTTGAATAAACATGATCATGTACTGAAAAATAAATGATAATATGACTTGATTGAGGTTTGAAAGAAATCTAGACATGCCTTGTTATCGTTTGAAATAGAAACGAAAAGAAAAGACGAGACGGCGCGGAGGAGACGGAGTGGCTTCCTTTTCTACCTTGCCTAACCTCTCGATTTTTTCTTCCCTTCCCTCTAGCTAAGACTCACGATTTTTCTACTGAAAATGAGTGTGAATTCACTCTGAATTTTTGAAAAGGAGAGGGGGGGAAAATGGTTAGGAGGGTGAGGGAAGTGGGTGCAAGATATAAGGAAGATCCAAGACCAAGTCTTCCCATTTTGAATTTTTGAATTATGGTTTGATATCAAATGAGTTGGTGGATGCTTCTAGGAGGTAGTGGCCGATTTTTGCTTATTTTCTAGTCTAGGATATGTCCATTTATTTAATTAAATTGTGCTCCCAAAAATCCTAGAATTATCCTACTAATTACATGCAAAGAATTGGTCAAAGTTGATGAGTTGGAATGAATTGCTTAATAAATCCAAGGGGCCGAAATCATGCTAATAAAATGAGTGGTAAGTGTTGGTTATCTAGTCAACTAATAATCCTTGAAAGCCTTACTAATCCTTTAAATAATTTAGTGAGCTAACCCCTTAATTTAATAACTTAAATAAGTTCATTTCTTAATCACCTCAAATAATTAAATTAAATCCTCAAACCTCCCTTTCTAACTTAAATGAACTTAGTTGCTAGCTAAATTAACTTCTGGAAATATTTCTCGAATCTTAAATTCTATCTCAAAACTCCAACTCCGGTCCGGCCTCACTGAAATAACTAAAATGCTAAAAATCAAACTACTGAACTGAAATAATAAATAATTAACTTCAAACAAATGCATTTAAAATAATTATGCAATGAAGTCAATTAAATTTAAAAATCTAGAATTATGCATGACTTATACGTCTACTGATTTACGGGTTCTACACTACGAACTTTCTTCAAGAGACTCCTTTCTTTCCTTCTAATTAGGTCCACGACTGGATGATCTATTCCTCTTCCAATTTGCACTAGAAAATATGGAAGATATTTTGCGTAGGAGAGAAAATAATTGAGAGACGACTCTAACCCTTTCCCTACAAGAGGTGGCCGAAATTCTTAGGGTTTGAGAGACTGATTTTTGAAATTGGTTGTCTTGGTAGGCTAGGGTTTTGACTTGCATCCCCTATTTATAATTAAGTCATAGCCTAATTACATAATTAACATTAATGAACTTGATTTAATTAATTGGGCTAGTCCAACTAATTTAATTAATTTAATCAAGGCCCATTAAAACTTTAATTAATTATTATGTTGGACTTGTACTCCTACAAGCCCATTAAACATATTACCCACCATATTTAATTTATTAATTAATCAACTCAACTTTTGAGCTTAATAAATTAAATACATTATAAATTCAACATTTGAATTTATTATTTAAATTATAAATTCAACTACTTGAATTTTCATCACCTCCAAAATTTAATATTTAATAAACCTAACATTTGAGTTTAATAAATTAAATTCTCAAATTTTATAAATTCAACTACTTGAATTTATTCTCAAAATTTAATTATCATAAATTCAACTCATTGAATTTACTATATGATATAAATTCAACTTCTTGAATTTATTCTCTCAACGGGAACAAACGATTCAGTGCTTGTGTGACCCTAAATGGTTCAGGGATACAGCTAGCCGTGGGTTCACAACTCTTTGTGATTCAGGACATAGTCCTTTATTTGGGCTTACCCTAGTTAGCCCCATTCTTTTCATCAATACCTTGATCAAGAATGTCAGAACTCATTTCTGAATGCATCCATCGGATCATGGTAAAAGCGTCTAGTAGCATCGCCCCATGATCCCCTAGGTATCACTGATAGTGCCTGCAAGAACCAGTCGATTATGATTAACGTACAGTACGATCCCTTCATCTCATATATCCCGATCGAATCCGCAACCATTGGTTCATCGAGGGTTGCATAATAATTCGATGACTATATGATAACTATAATAGTGGCATCGCGTGTACTATTTGAGAACTCCTTCTCTAACGTACATCTCATACTCTGGCCATAGATTCCATGCACTATTATTTCATCATATCACATAGGATATCCACACCCGTAGGTGAGTGGTGAATCCCCGACTACAATGCACTGGCTCCTATATGTGTCGCAACTGTACCCAACCTCGCCACCTGATGACTCTCTTGGAGCCGATAAATGAGTCAAAGCACAAGCCCTAGTATATAGAGCCTCAATGTTGTCTCGGATCGTAAAGACTAATGGTATACAATCATAACCACGGACTTATCCTCTCGATGAATGATAACCACTTGGAAAGTTCGAGGGAGAGTTGTTCGGTATAATCATCATATGACTACCCATCTGCATGTTTGGATATCTCTATGCCCTTACCAAGAAACGCAGTACATAACATCAAAGATGCTAGTCTCAAGCTCAAGCGACCTTTATCCATGTTTTAGGCGGCTGAATCGACTAGGAACGGATTTAGATTTACAGTGTTTACAAACGAGTTTCAACATCGAATTACGATTCATTTGTATTAAAGTATAATCAAGGTCTTTATCTATGTTTGATAACATGGGTATACAGATAAAGAAATAACAAACCATGAAATAATGAATTATATTAAAATAAAGATTGTTAATTACAACTGAGTCAATAAAATCCCTAGCCAACTGTTGGCTTGCAGGACATCTACTCTAACAGTTTAAGGGCTGTATTTGATGTCAAGGAGTTGCCTTGTGAGTTAGATCAGTTGCTGGACACTGCAAGGGAAGGGCCGAGAGTAAGGTTTTGAGGGGGTGTTTCAACTCTTGTTGGCTTCAGCTAGCTGGTAGAGGTTTCGATTGATTTGCTTGGACCATTGACACGGGGGGCTGAACCAAGCTATGGACCAGGCCCTTGCGGGTCTGAGACACGGTTTAAGGAGGCCCGAGCGCTGCTGGACTAGCCCCGTAGGTGATCGAGCTTGGTTTAGGGAGATTAGTTGCGCATAGCTTTTGTGAGTGGGCCTCGAGCGTACGAGCTGCGTTCCGTGCATGGGGTTGTAGCCATGGTTGCCTTGGGTCCAAAGGAGTCTTAGGATGGTCTAGGATAAGCTGAGTAGGGGTTGGTCCAGTTGGTTTTGGGTTAGAGATGCAAATAGCGAAGAGGGGACACTTAGGGTCGAGTGGGTTTGTGGGAGAATATTTCCAGCAGCATTTATGGGCTGGCCGAAAGGTTCAGGGGCTTAGTCTTGATGATTTTAGGACTTTTAAGTGTTCTTAAGATGTGGTAAAATGTTGGGAAAATTTTGGTTAAGTTTCGGTTCGATTCGGGTTAAAACCGGGACCCGAGTCCAAGTTTTAAAATAGTTTCGGTTAAGTTATGAAATGAGCTCGAGTTTACGTATACGAATGATTTTAATTATGTTATGGGATATTTTTTAGGAGTTTAGTAAGCTTCAAATCAAAATAATGAGTTTTGGATTTATTCGGGATTTAGTCGCCGCACGAAACTTAAATTAAAGAATTAATTGAAACACATAGATTTATGATTAATAAAATTATGAAAAATTATATTTAAGCTCAAATAATTATTTGAAGTCTAAGTTTTTAAATTGAGAATTTTATGCTAATGTTTGGTTTAATTCGGGATTAAAACGCATTAATAGGTTATATTTAAAGATTAATTTAAAAGTCATAGATTTAAGCCAAATAAAAATATGGAAAAGTTTATGTAGGCTTAAATAATTATTTGGGACATTTTAGAGTCAATGAAATTAAGAAAATGTCAAAGAAGTAAAATTTTACGTCTAGGGGCAAAACGATAATTTTGGGTTTCCAGGGGAAAAATGGTCATTTTCCACCCAGGTGAGATTTTGGTCCTGGCAACGCCCTGATCACATTTTATCATGTTTTAAATGTTTATGCATCACGTTCATGAATTTTATGGAGTTACGATAAATACGTTGTATGCTTGGTTTAAAGGAAAAAGTTACGTATATGCATGTTTTTATTAAGTGGTGAATATGATGATGTTTTTGAAGGATGAGAATTGGTTGTGACTCATGATGTATATGTATACGATGATATGAGATATGATGAGCTCAGGCCCGGGCTCAGTGGATGGGTAATGCTGTCGCTGATATCCCTCGCCGCCCGGTACCGTGGTTATACGTAGATGGATCCATCGATAGAGCTGATACGATAGAGCTGATACGAAAGTCACAACTAATGAACTGAATTCAATTAAAAAGAAAATGTTTACGAATATGATGACATGAGATGACATGCTTTAACACGTATATGCTGATACGATGATACATGCTATGATTATTGTCATGTTTTGAAAGGATACGATACGTTTACGTATATGATGACATGAGATGACATGCTTTGACACGATATGATTTTATACAACACATTTACGTTATGCTTTTAAGTTCATGATAGATATGTTGAGTATGATATTTTTCACTGCTGTGTGCTATGTATATGTACTTGTTATTCCTGATACAGGTGTGTTGAGTCTTTAGACTCACTAGGCGTGTGTGATGCAAGTAAGCTAAATGTTGAGGAGACTGGAGGTGCCGAACTATGAGTAGGCAGACCTGGTGCGGTGACACGACCCGAAGACCACATGTTTTCCGCATTACGATTTATGAGATTGAGAAGAGATGAATATTTTCATACGTTGATGATTTTAAGATTTTTATTAATTTATGTTTTCGTATGTTTATGGGTGAGTTTGGTTATTTTTATTGTCAATTTATTACGATTATTTTAAATGTTATTTCGAAATACGAGCTTCATAAAAAAAAATTCCGCACTTTTAAAATCAGTAGACGTTTCATCTTTGTTATGAGAAACGGGATTTCATGATTGTCTACCATTGTGCAGCTACGTTTTTACATGGAACATAGCAATCTCAGACGCAAGATGCATTACAATATATCAAAGTGGACTGAGTGACAACCAAGTGCAGCTCTCAAAATTTCTAGGCATTACTTATATTAAAATTTTGTGATTAATACTCCTAGCCCAGGGGGTTTGTTTTGGTCTCCAAACCTTATTTTGTCCCCTGGATGAGGCCATTATTTCACCGACGTTACTGTGAAGATTCAAAATCTGTTATTGTGAGGCGAGTTATAACAGTCGGTTTAATGAGCATTTGACCATCATTAGTAGCCACTAAATGCCCATAAAAATCGAGATTAACATGCATTAAATCAGCATTTTGACCAAACTTGCAACAACTATAAAAAAAATCAAGAAAGAAGGATCCAGAAATGCAGCTAAAAAATTGAAATTCAAAAGGGCATATGCAGTTGTTAAGAGTGAGTTGTAACAATACATTCAATGGACATTAACAACCTTGAATGAATAGTAAAGGCTGCACCTTTCAGCTGCTCATATTGGCCCATAAATAGTGGCCAAAGGCTAGATAACTCAGACCACAAACCAAGCACAAAAGCTGTCCAACTTTGGAAGCATTTGCAGGAGAGCCCCTGGCAACAATATTTCAAAAGCATCTTGGAGCTATATCCAATCTAAGTTGCTGTCCATTTTCCGATCAAAGTTACTGTCAAGTTCGAGCTAATTCCTGTCCAAATTCGAATCCTTGCGGTAGCTGTTTTCGAAGCAATAATCGAGCAGCCTTCCTTCTCGCAGTCTCGATCAAAGTTCGGTTCCAACTCGAGCAACCTTCCTTCTCGCAGTCTTAAAGATTTACAAACGGTAAGTGGGTTTTTGCTATACTTTTATATACAATTGCATTTCATAAGTGTACTATGTATATATAAATATATATATATATATATATTGACATACTTGTTTTTCATAAGTGTATCCACACTACAAGAAAAATGTAAAAAACCGTTGTCGTAGCCCTTTTAAAACTGTTGTTAAATAGTTCGATCAAAGACAACAGTTTTTCACCGTTGTCGTAGCTACAAATGATATTTGCGACGGAATCCATATATAAATCGTCGCTATTGAGCGACTGTTTGTTACACCGTCGCTAAACTTAGCGACGGTTTACTAATAATCGTCGCTAAATATTAGCGACGGTATTAATGTGCAAAACCGTCGCTAAGTGGTTTATACATCAATTCCGTCGTTAATATTTTAGGTAAAATAAAAAAAAATTTAATAATTTAATAAATCTGTGTTGTGAATTGGTACAATCGTATAAGAGATAAAAAAATTTAAGTGTCGTGAAGTGATAAAATCGTGTAAGAGATAAAAATTTTAATTGTTTTGAAGTAGTAAAATCGTGTAAGAGATAAAAATTTTAAGTGTTGTGAAGTGGTAAAATCGTGTAAGAGATAAAAATTTTAAGTGTTGTGAAGTTGTAAAATCGTGCAAGTGAGAAAAATTTTAAATGTTGTGAAGTGAAGTGGAAGAAAATAGAGCGAATTTGAAGGTATTTATAGAGAGTGATGGAAGAAAATGGAGGGAATTTTGGGCGGTAAGGAATTTTTGAAATAATTAGCGACGGATTTCCTGCAACCGTCGCTAATATTAGCGACGGTTATAGCTAAATCGTCGCTAATTTCAAACTAGCGACGGTTTTACTTGATTCTGTTGCTAACGTTAGCGACGGTTATAGCTAAATCGTCGCTAATTTGTCGATTGTCCAAAAAAACACGCTAATAGACAACGGTTCATGAAACCGTTGTCATAAACGTTCAAAGACAACGCTTTTACAGAACCGTTGTCATTGACCCTAAAAACCGTTGTCTTTGACCCCCAAAAGACAACGGAAACCGTTGTCTTTTGCTTAAAAAATGATCTACGACAACGGTTTTAGTTAAAACCGTTGTCGTATGTGTGTTGTTGATTCTGAAATTTCTTGTAGTGCCATGTTTGCACAAAAATAAATTATGTATGTTTTTTGAAATTCGATCGGCGTATATTATTCCTTTGATTTGCTAAATGATATTTGAAAGCATGTTTGAGAAAAATATTGTTTAAGGCACTGGTATGATTGACATTTGAAATGGTCATGAAATTCCGACATTTGATTTGGCTCTGATGTGGTGGGATATAATAACGGATACTATGGCCTCACCCCCTTAGAGGATATAAATTAGGGAACTGATCAGTTAGCCATGTAAAATAAGATGATATATATATATATATGCATTTGTTATCAACTATGATTGATCGGCTCCTACTTGCTAAGAATTTACCCAAATACTCACCCCTTACTTCCTACTCTTAGATAAGAACAAAGAACAAATTGAGGAAGAACAATAATATTTTTGGGGATGATGAAGATGTCAATTCGTAACGAGACCAGTCATGTTATTTCGTTTTTATTATTTTACGCTTTCGCATTTCGTTCAAGTTTTGTAAAGACATTGATATGAATATGAAATAGACTGGTTTTGGATATTTGATTACTACGAGACTAGTTGTTAATAGTTATATGATTATTGACAATGCTGGATGTTCTATATCTCGATCTCGAGGCGTGACAGTTATGTTCAACGTATAAATCAAAATCTAGTATTTCTGTCTTGTTTAAGTATTCGAAAACAAAATAAATGGCATTTTTGTTAGTATCATCCCTTGAATGACTTCGACAAATGAGTGTCTAGTTGAATCTCACACCCATGTGACTTCGCTGGTTGGTTTAGTATATGCATTTTTATAGAAGGGAAAGAGTTCAACTTTTATCCGGTCGATAAATTCTATGTTTATGAAAAGGAGAAGCCAACTGGCATATGATATGCATCTTGAACTTGGATCTTTGGATTCCGGGCCACATTTTGTCTCGAACATTTTATATTAATGGATTGATTCTGTCGAAAGAGACCCCTCAATGCGCGCAAAACTCCAATTGGAACTGGAGAATGTTCTTAGTTTTTGCCGTCGTGTTCTAACTTCTTCTGCTTGTCTGAATCGTATTTTTCTTCCTTAGATGGCTGTCAGTTCTTTAAATTCCGAGGAGATGTAAACGAATCCTAAACATGGTGATCATCAGGATTAGTCGAGGCGTGTCATGGCTAAACGATTCAAGAAATATCAAATCGATGCGCTAAATGCAGCTTTTGAAGAATCTGAACACTTGACTAAACAGAAGAAGCTTGAGCTTGTGGGATTGACAGGACTGGATGTGGAGCAAATTACGAGCCGGTTCAACCGAGAGCGATCCAAAAGACGAACCAAGGAGAAGATGGAGGACTTGGAACAAAAGAATGTCCATCTCCAAGAACAACTGCGCGAGAGCAAAGAGAGGGAAGCTGTGCTCCAGAAGGAGCTGCAAGCAAGCAAGGAGAGGGAAGCCGAGCTGGGGGCCGAGAATTGGAACTTGAAACAACAGCAGCTGGGAATGGATGATTGCAACTCGCACTATGATCCGATTCTCATGTTCGTGAAAGGGTTAGCAAAGCATTAGGAAAAATGGTTTTTTGTCACACACAAAAAAAAGAAATTGGATTATGAAATAAAACAATTTACAATTGACAAAAACTTGTGTGAGACGGTGTCACGGTTATATTTTGTGAGACGGATCTCTTATTTGGGTCATCCATGAAAAGTATTACTTTTTATGCTAAGAGTATTACTTTTTATTGTGAATATCGATAGGATTGACCCATCTCACAGATTCGTGAGACCGTCTCACAAGAGACCTACTCTTTACAATTTTATAATAAGCTTTCAAGAAACCCATGTTTAATCACATTCCTTAATAGATGTTATTTTCAATATTTATCCTTAACCAGCTACCAAATATAGTATTTGGGATGCAGTATTTAAAAATTTTCAATTATACTCCAACCACAAGTAATTTATTTTGTAAAAATTCAATCATAATATTACACAAGTGATAATGTCTCATGTTCGATTCCAATAAATGATAATATATACAATTATTGAGAGATATGTTGTTATGAATTAATAATTGTCTAAAGTGGGAGATCAATCAAAATATAATATTTTACACTTCTACTGTTGTATAATTTAAAATTAAATATTTAAGTTGTATCATTATACAAACTATGACTTTTGGAGAGACGACAAAATTTTAATTCTATTATCTTTATGATTGACATTATTCCCAATTTTTCTTTTAATAATTCTGTTGTCATCGTCACGGATTTGTCTAGAAATATGTATTTTAGCTGTTACTTTTTTTAAATGTATTTTGATTGCCCCACTGCTTGCTGGTGGAATCGATGATTTTTTTTACAGGGAGGTGGGCCCGGATGTGAGAACCTGAAATTCCAGCAGTAGCAGTAGCAGCAGCTAAAAAATTCCAGCAGAAGCTAAAAAAATTCCAGCATAAGCTAATATTTCAGAAGCTTGTATTTTTCCAGCAGATTGGAATTCAGCAGCAGACAACAGATAAAATCCAGCAGCAGCAGCACGAAATCCCAGCAGACAGTTACTAATTCAGACCATAGCTTGTAACTGAAGCATTTAACACGAAATAAAGATTGTTAATGTCAGATTATGGCCTTAATTGGGAGGCTAACAGTCAGTATTTCACCTATAAATATCACCCTCAAGTCTCTAAAATGGGTTACACAAGTTTTGAGATTATCACTTAAATTTTCGAGTTAAGAGAGAGTGCCTTTGTCAAGCAGTAAAATCCAGTAGCGAGAGCAGCCAAATTCCAGTAGACTTCAACCGAAATTCTAGCAAATTACGGTAAGTGGGCTTATATATAAATATCTTGAAATCAGTTTGATAATTCTGTTTTAAAGTACAGTTTCTGTATGTGTATTTCTGATATATGATTTTGAAGCACTGAAACTCCCTAGTGAACTAATGATAGGAATATATATTCTGAACATTTCTGAATTCTGATTCTGATTCTGGCCTCACCCTTAGAGGAGAGAACATATAGGGGACTGATATCAGTTTAGCCATGAAATTCATTAACGTGCTCAGTGCTTACTAATTCTGATTTCTGTTCTGAAACCTGTGATATCCGAATTCTGATTTCTGTTCTGAAAAGATGAGTTTCTGTATATTATTGTATTACTGTTTTTGTTGAAAATGGTTTCGAAAACTGGGAGTTATTCCCGCCCCTACTTACTGAGTGACAACCATATTACTCACCCACTAAACCCATTTCAGATAAGAACGAGGAAGAAATATTAGAGGAGAAAGAGCAGATCCAGTTCTGGGGCTGGTGAAGAAGATTATTGTTTTCAGTTTATGTTATATTATGTTAATTCCGCTGTATCTGTTAAGGCAATGTTGTGTCTGGTTTTACATTTCTGCTGTAAAACATTATTAATTGAGTTGTATCAGACATTGAACATTCAGTATTATGAATAAAAAACTGGTTTTCTGAATTTTGTACTTCTGAGGCTTGTTGTTTTCGAATGTAAATTTGAGAGAAACGTCAGTGTCAACCAACCCCCGTCCCGGGGCGTGACACCGGATCACTCATGTGGAGTGATCCGGGCCGTTCATTGCCCGTGCAGGCACTGCCTGCACAGGTAGGCTGAAACAAACCCTGCTGAGGGCCGTGTCAGCTATGGTATCTGTATTCCTGACGTTGCAATAAAAATAAAGATAAATATGATTTTATATAGAATTTAAAAGGTAAATTATTTTTATCATTAAAAAAAATTATGTTGTCATCTGGAAAGTAAATTGGACAAAGATATAGTGTACTAAATCCAAAATTTGAAAAATAGTAAGATAATTTTCGTTATTCTTTCGGCATTTTTCAATCTCACGTCAATATTTTTCAATATCACGTTAACATTTTGTGATGTTACATCAGTAATTAGTCCAAAGTTTAATAAATCAAAACCAAATTTCGAAAACTTAGTAAACAAAAAACAAAAAATTTAAACTATTTCAAAATTTTATATTTGTTATCGTGACTGATAGATCGATGCTGACATAATTTAGTTTAGAATTTGTTTATCTTGAACTCTCCACTTTGATGAAGACCGATAGTCGTAAAGATGCATGTTTATGCCTTCAATCATTGTTTTGTGATTGTTAATTTAATAGTACCAAAGTTCAACTTGAGTTAAATAATAGTTGAGATATTTAAATTGAGTGTGAGAAGAATTTAACTATTTGATATTTAATATCATGAATTATCTGTAATAATTATTCACACATAAATGTTGTACTCCTTCTTTTTCTATGCATAATAAATCATAATTTTTAAAAATATATATATTTCAATTAATAAAAATTATATTTATTCTTTTATAAAATATAAGTAATGAATATTTAACTCTATGAAATGTATAAATTGATAGTTTGAATTGATTGTATGAGTCATTATAATAGATGAGATGTTTAAATTGAGTGTAGGTTTCATAAAAAAATGTTATTTAGGTTTTATTGATAGCGGAGAGTTGAAATGAGGTTTTTTTTTACGTGGCGTTGATGCGGCGGAGTGGAGACCACAAAAAATCGGTTGTAAGGTTTTTAGGGTTGTGGATGGCCTTTTATTCGTAATATTATGATATTTCAATAATAATTTTTATTCAAGTGTTAGAATTTAAATAACCGCATAGTTCTGCTACATATATCAAGAATTATATATGTGTGTGGGCGCGCGACGTTAAATATATGTACGTAATTATTATGAAATATAATCGAAGACATAAAATATAATTCCGAGCATAGGATAAACAACTAATATCAATCTTTTCACCACAATAGTTAGATAAATATGATAGTTTTAATATTAACATTGAACTTACTAACGTCCAAGAATCTAAATAGCGCGAAGAGTGAAGAAGTATTGGTGTCAATGCTAATTCATCTTATTGCACTCTTGTTACATTTCCATATTTTTCATTGACCAACATTAATAAGCCACACATAATATTAAATTTTGGCTCATTAAATTTTCGAAGTTCGATTTTGATGCACTAACTTTTTTTTTTGGGCTACTAAGTCTATTTCGCCGAAGTGTTGATGTGCCACCAGAAAGTACTCCGTACTGACGTAGAAGCATAAATTGTTGTCTCATCGGATGACATATCAACGATTTGACCAAAATAACCGAAAATTACAAATTAGTGTACCAAACCAAACTTGAAAACTTAACGGACTAACCCAAAATTGGATAAGTTGTAGACAAAAATAATTATTTTCCCCCAAAATTTTACATGAAAATATTCCTTCCAATAAAACTTATGTTATTCTTGGTCACATGCACCAAACATAAAGAAAGGCAAGCCATTGAGTCAAAGATAATATTTTTAGTCTGCATGGGCCATGCATAAGCCGAATAACAAATACAGGCCGTTGATTATGGAGAATCTCCGCTAACGTCACCGCCACACAAATTTGAAATGATTCCCGAATTGCCAACCATCTTCTACTGCTGCGAGCCAATGGGACAAAAACCACCCAGGCATTTATTTATGGCGAAGATGCCATTCTTCTATGTATCTGCATCATTGCGTAAGACCCACAATGGCGCAATGACTAATTAATTTACACCTATATATATATACGTGGGTGTGGGTGTATCGGCCATCATCGGCGGAAGGACTTGTCCGGGGCTTAGATATGAAGTTAAACTTGTATTTCTTTCAATTTTTTGGAAGAAAACAAGAGGGTTTTACTCCATATCCAGTCCTGGGCGAGTTTCCTTCAGCCGCTGCTCTGTGTTTGCCCAAAGGATCAAATTAACCCACAAATATGGAGTTTTTTTATCAGAACAAATATGGAGTTAATGTACGGAAGTTTACTTTGTTTTTGGAAAAAAAATACGTTTGAAATCCACTGTGTTTTCCACTCCTTTTTTTTTTTGGATACGTATGGCGGTGCAAGCTATTTTGCCAGGCTTTTAGAGCTTATTTTATGGCTTTGCTTGAAAGAAATTTTTGCCAACTTGATCGGTACCACTGTCGAATACTCATACAGGGACTGTGTGTGTATACATATATATTCAGCATATACAGTCTCTGTATGACTATTATATATATGTGTGCGCGCGCGAGCACAGAAATTCAGCAATTATTGGGATGTAATTGTATTATAAGCACAAGTTGGGTTTGAACTCAAGACCATATGAGATTTAGGACCTCTCACTCGGCTAAACGATCCTTGGTTGTTGATTATAGTTTTGACATTTGTTAATTTTGATTTTCTGTTTTTAAATTAAAAATAAAATAAAAATCAAACCGATCATTTTATAAATAATATATGCTCAAAAAGTTAAATAGGGTAATGTATCATAAAGATTTTTCTTATAGGATTTGATCGATTGGGTGATAGAATTATTCAACTACATCATATCCAAAATGATTAAAATCAATTAGAGTAGGTCTCTTGTGAGACGGTCTCACGAATCTTTATCTGTGAGACGGGTCAAACCTACCGATATTTACAATAAAAAGTAATACTATTAGCATAAAAAAATAATATTTTTTCATGAATGACCCAAATAAAAGATCCATCTCACAAAATACGACCCGTGAGACCGTCTCACATAAGTTTTTGTCAATTAAGAATCACAACAAATACCTATTTTAAATTCTTGATGTGTAAAATAACTAAAAACTCAGTTTGATTGTATGTAATATTTGTTTGGAATTTCTCGTTCTGTATAATGACGAAATGTTCAATATTTTAGAGATCGTAAAAGAGTTTTCCAATTTTACGAGAAATTCATTAGTATTTTACTATTTTAAAACATATAACAACCGAATTCATAATCAAATGATCAAATCATAGCTCAAAAGTGCAAACTCGGATGGAAAATGTTACTTTACACTCTAAAAAGTGTTAATAACACTAGACCTTAGTTATAAAAAATTTCTTACTCGAAAAATTTACTCTTATTTATTTATTTCGTTACATTACAAGATTTTAATTTGATATTAAAAACAAAAATGTAATATTTTTGCATGTTAGAAAGTATATTTTTTATATTATAAAATTTTTCATAATTTTTTATCATCTATGAATAAAATATTTCAGGTTATTCTTAAAATTTAATATTTTAACCCAAGCATTATTAGTAGTATAAAATATATTCGTCAATTAATTTAACACTCAAAACGTTGGGATGTATAAATTTTTTATTTACCAATATTGTGTTACATTTTGTTGATAAAAATACAAAAATATAAAAGGATTTTTGTTATTTTATATCAATTTTTTTTAACCGAATATGTAAATTTTTGGGAACATATTTATTTGAATTATACTCATTTACATATACACATACTAAATTTTAAAATAAACCCATATTTGTTTTGGCTTTATATTCTGAAAATATTTATCTACAATTTAACTATAAATTTGGTAGACAATATTTTATTTTATTATAGGTATTGATATTTCCTTTATTAAGATAGAAATAAAATATATAAATTTTTTAGCCAAATACAATTAAATGATATGGAATAGAATGTTAAAAACGGTTGAGAAATGCTAGTATAAAAATAGTACCCTCACACTACATCCAATGGTCCAATTTTAATTGGCAAAACTTGTGTGAGACGTTCTAACGTGTCATATTTAGTGAGACAGATCTCTTATTTGGGTCATCCATGAAAAATTATTACTTTTTATTGTGAATATCGGTAGGATTGACCCGTCTCAGAGATAAAGATTCGCGAGACCGTCTCACAAGAGACCTACTCATTTTAATTTGGTTACGTGAGGTCCATATATTTTTTTGAACCCAAAATGTTCAAATCAATTTTGAATTCTTGGATTTAACATTAAGGTACGGCTCTTATTCTAGCATGAATTATACAGTTAAGAACATAAAAGTGTTAAAGAACTTGATTCAAAAAAATTGAAATGAAACATAAACTAAGATGAAATAAAATTAATGATAAGTTTAATAAAAAAATGTTTTAAATATTTTTTTTTGGTATTTTCTAAATTTAAGAATATCGACAAATTTAACTATAACCTTTTAATTAGATAACAATTGTTTTAGGAATTTGAGATTACTAATAATTTTACTAAAAATAAAAAACAATTAATTGAATGGCTACATTGTCATTTCATGATATAAAAAATTGACGATGGAGTGTATTTAACAAAAAATGGAATGTGAATACACTCTTGCTTTTCGGATTACACATTTCAAAACTAGAAAATCGAAAAACCAAACCAAAATTTAATAAAAATCCATCCGAAACGACCGTTGCACACCCTTAGCGTCCGAGACGCGCTTGACGCCTGCGGATGATCATTGATCTTTCGGCACGAAGAGGGGTCATCTAGAACTTGAAGACGTGAATGAATGACACACATGTTTTTGTATTATTGTTAGATGCTAGGACATTTGCAGGCTATAGCTCTTTTACTATCGCCATCTCCTGGTGAGTATTACAAAGAAAAGAAAAGTTAATGCCTGGAGTACTTGGAACTATCCATAAATCCAGAAATGTTGCTAATTAACATCCACCATTTTGGCAATACTGATGGCATTTCTTTGGGAAAAACATCCTCCTACTTTTCGACTGTCTTTCGAGTCCCTTTCGCTTGTCGTAATCAAGTTTTTTTAATCATCTAATATTGATACTAGGCATTCCTATAAGTATGGAACTAACGACGACTGCCGGCTTGGCATGAGAAGCCATGGCTAAACTGAGAAGTGTCAGATTGTTGAGGCTCTCATGTCCACATTCAAAGCCGAGCCCGAACACTTAACCAAGGAGAAGACGATAAATTTACAGGACTGGATGCATAAGGAGCAGATTGTTAGCTAGTTTAATCCTAAGTAAAAGGTTGCGCAAATAAAGCTTCGAAAGGAGCTTGTTCAAGACAACATACCAAGGGAATTAAAGGGATCATGGAGAAGAAAACAGGCGTATCCTTCGGGTGAATCGAAATTCTATTACGAAAGTTTGGATTGAGAGCAGACTTATAGCTCGTCAGATACCAAGGTCTCAGTTTGAGACGAAATATCGAGTTTGAGATTCATTTATTAGAACATCTCCCCGCTAAAAAGAAAGTGTTTAACTGAAATAGAGATAAATTGGAAATCTTTTACAATTATGATTTTAATCATCGTATTCTCCTGTTAAAACCCTTTTGTTGGTGTCTAGACATTACAGCTTTTACAAACATTTCCCTGCTAAATGTTAGATTGAAATACGAGAAGCTAGAAATATTATTGATAAGGGTAAATGTGGTGAATTCAAGAACATTTCTAATGTAGTTCAATTTATTTTGTCATATTTTATTATCATGCATATATACAAAAAATTAACTTTATTTTTTAAAAAAGGGAAAATATAATATCAAAAAAAAAAAAAGGGAAAATATTGTTTTCATTAAATTTTCAAAGTTTAATTGTAGTACACTATCTAACTTTTAATTTTCTACAATTTTTATTCAATTGTTGACGGGACATCTAAAAATTTAGCCATTTTCAAATGTCAGTATTTATCAGTGGCACGTAATAAATTAGACCAAAATAGTTGAAAAGTAAAAATTAATATATCAAAACCAAAATTTTGAAAATTAGTAAACCAATTAAACCCCAAAATTGAACAAGTAAATGGACTAAAAAACAATTTTGTCTTATAAAAATAATTCATAACAAGATGAAAAATGATTAGAATTTATCGTTAGAAAATGATGTAATGTATTATTTAAAATTAAAATTTTGTCAAAATTTTTAACATAAAAATGTTGTGCTGCCCTGAAGCGTTTTTGTTTCCAAATATAAACATTTTAACGAAATAGTTTACAGGTCATTTTAGTATATGACCAACTAATCGCGGTTAATAAAATGACGATTTTAAAATTGTGGAATGCCAAAATTTACTTGGTCTGCAAATTTATTGAGTTAGGACTGCGATTTATATAAAGATATCGATAACAGATACCAGAATTATATCACAATTGAATAATTATCAAATTATATGGATAAAAATATGTAATGTCTCATTATCTATTATCATTAATTCAATTTTTAGAGGTACAGAAAATTACTTTACAACAACAAATTTATCCTCCTTTAATAAGTATATAGAATATAATTTTCGAAAAAAAAAAAAGAGAAGAAAGAAAGAATGTATACTTTCTTATGGTTAAACATTAGAAACATTCCAAAGAAAAAGTCGGATAAAACGACTTAAGCTTGTTTACGAGCAGAAAAAAAAAAGATCGAGAATAGAAACTAAGAATATTTTGTGTGATAGTAAAATAAGTAAAAAAAAAAATGTTCTTGTTCGTAGTTTGGCATGCGAAAAAATAATAATAATACCAAAATTTATAGGATACTAAAATTTAAATTAAATCATATCATATAATCATATAAAATATAAAAGAGTCAAGCTAGAGCATGGAATATGTTTGGTACAACTAGTGGCCTAAGTTGTACCATAGATTCTTATTCATGTAATTCATTTATTCTTGGCCTAGGCTAGATCTTGATTAGATCAGTAACATATATAGGAGTAAAGAAGAATCAATCATTAATTTATGTTTACATAATGGAAAAATTATAATTTCAGTTCTTTCAAAAAAAAATTTGTCCGAAGTGTTGATGTCAATTTTGCATTAGAGTCAGCAAAAAAAAATGATTTAAATGAAAAATAAAAATAAAAATTTGAAAACAATAGATATAAAAAATATAGACAAAAACTTGTATGAGACGGCCTCACCGTCGTATTTTGTGAGACGAGTATCTTATTTGGGTCATCCGTGAAAAAGTATTACTTTTATACTAAGAATATTATTTTTTATTATGAATATCGGTAAGGTTGATCCGTCTCACATATAAAGATTCGTGAGACCGTCTCACAAGAGACATACTCAAAAATATATAATTAAAATTGAAATTCGATAACATAGTTAATCAATTTATAAAATATCAAATTTGATTTTATTCGAATACCGACAAAATCTTAAACAATTAAATTCAGACCAAACAAGGGTTCCACTTAACTCCCAACCCCAATTCGGAAAAAGCCTAACTTCACAAAAAAAAAAAAAAAAAAAAACCATTAAAGATTCAAATTAAATGTCTGAGATTTGATAAGAAAAGTGGACAAATTCCTTTTCTTTTTTAATTTTTTAGCAACTTTATCATACTACTCTTTGCTTCCATGTTTTGTTGAACCAATTCTTCAGTTTGGGGCAATGTATTCAATAGCACCGTGTTTGGTTTCGCAGGAGGAATATTCTTCGATCCGCCAGCTTCGTTTTTACTCCAGGTTTACTCTATTATATTATTTCCTGTTTCGTGTTTTCTTACCCGTTTGATTTGTTGTGGCTATCGTTTAGCATTTTTGGTTTATATTTGTATATTATGAAGAATTATTGATTCTTATTAGGGTTCGTTAAAGAGCAGATCTTCATGCAATCTCCGTTGGTTTTTAATGTTGAATCCCGATAAAAGGGTTTTTTTTTTTTCCAAAGTGTTGTGACTGTAAATCTACTTCTCTATGTTGGGATCCATGAAGTGCCGCTGCTACTTTTTTTCCTTAGCTCTTGTTTCAGTATTATGGTACTTGTAGATTGATTTCTTCTTCCTTTATTGTGGTATTTGTTATAGTGAGTAATGCGTGTTTCTTTTATTCAGTTTGTGGGAGTTAAAGAAAGTTTACTCCATTGAATTTCTCATTTGTGGGAGTAATCTCTGATTATGGATTTGAAAAGTAGTGAATCTGGTTTAACATATTCGATATCCTCTTTTTGTTTTTAATTTCCAGGGTTAATTGAGTGGTGGTATCTCTAGGAACTGGGGGTTGGATTGAGCTAATTGTATCTGTATAAATGGCTGATTCTAATCCCGTTGATGGGATACTAGAATTTCTGCGAAGGAACAAATTTGGAAAGGCAGAGGCTGCTTTACGCAGTGAATTGAGTAATAGACCCGATTTGAACGGGATTCTTCAGAAGCTTACTCTTAATGATAATGAGCCAGCTGGTAGGTCAGGAGAAGAAGCGAATGCAGGAAAAGTGGTTGAAGAGGATCGGAACGCGTTAAGTTGTCGACATGGTGGAGAAGGTTTGGATGATTCAAAGATTTTGAGTAGCGCTGAGGCTTCTGAGGAGATAATTGTGAAAGAGGTGGAGTGTGGAACATGGAAAAATGCGTCTGAGGGCAAGTGGAAAAGTTGTGGTAGTGTTGGCGAACGGAGTAAGCTCAATGAGTTTGTTGGAATCAGTGATAAAAAATTTACCTTTTCCAAAACTGCTGATGATGCTGTGCTTGATTTGTATTCATGGAGTTATAGCACAAACAATAGTCCAGTTACTTCATATCAAAATGATGGTGACAGTGCCAATAAAAATGATTTATTGGGATTCAGGGTTACTGGGAAGGCGTCGCTGAATTCAGCTGAGGCTCTTGAGATTTGTAATGTTAATTCCGTATCTGGGGAAGATTGCTTTGCTAGTGAGAAGGGATTGTCTTGGCCTGGTAGTGTTAGTGACTCCATTGTAGAAATGAGGCACAAAAGCGAGAAAAGTGAGCTCAAGGAAGTCGATCAACAACGAGAGCCTAGCATTACAAGCTCTAAAAATGACATTGTGGGTAATTCCTGGTCCAAAAGTGATGTATCTGCTCATCTTCCTTTTCCCATCAAAACTGTTTTTCCCTTCTCCAGGGAAGGTACTTCAACCAGTTATGATTGTCCTGTCTCCATTGTTGATAAAAAGGAGGAGAAAAGAAAAGTAGAACGGAACGACTCCAGGACAGCTATAAAGGAGCAAGTGGATGAGGTGGGAAGAGCTCTGTACTTTGGGAAGACTCAGGGTATGCCAAAAGGTTTTGATGAATTAGAATTTCATCTTGCATCCGAGAACCGAAAGGAAGAGTTGCCAAGGCTAGCACCAGTAAGACTTAACTCAGAAGACAAGTCTTTCAATATTCATTGGGAGGAGAAATATGAGCGTGATGATAGTGATGCAAAGATTTTAAATGCTGACAACGCTTATCTCATAGGATCATTTCTCGATGTGCCTATAGGCCAAGATGTCAATCCTTCAGGTATACGCTGAAATCTTCAATATTTAGTTGATTATTTTCTCTTTGTGCTGTTACTGATAACACACGCAATGAGTTTTTCTATCCCGCACGTCGTTTGCCCCATTAACTCAAATGCGAACAAATGAAAAGTATTGTCGTGTAATTTACCCCTGTATCAGAAGCGTGGCTTAACCATGTATGAACTTATTATTGGATTGAAGAACAAATTTTTTGAATGTGCTGAATGTGTGATGTGTACTTGTAGATGCACCCCAATAAATCAGTTCAAAAACTTTCAATATGTCAAATTGTGTAAGATATTACCTGTTTTGAACAATGTGGACCAAAAGTTACTTGATCACAATCTTGATGCTACTTGTTATGAGATTCACTATTTTTATGGTTAGGAACGAGCTCTCTACGATATCTGGAGAGGGAGAACTTATAGAAGTAGATTTTGGGTAAATTAAGTTGTGTAATTTCCTCGTGAGTGTGCTGTTGTCTATTCTCTCCCTTTCCTTTCAATTTTTATTCCCCAAATCAATTAATACTTGGAACTATTTTACACTCTTTTCATTCCCACAATCCCATCTTATTATCATTAATAAAACATTTCTTTCTGCCTCTTCCATGAAACCAAGAGACCTTGATATGAAGTTGTCTTGTATCGTTTTATAGGGAAAAGGACAGGAGGGAGTTGGCTCTCGGTGAGTCAAGGCATTACTGAGGATGCTTCTGACCTTGTTTCTGGTTTTGCAACTATTGGTGATGGATTGAGTGAATGCATTGACTATCCGAATGAATACTGGGACTCTGATGAGTATGAAGACGACGATGATGATGGATATATGAGGCAACCTATTGAAGATGAGACCTGGTTTCTAGCTCATGAAATCGATTACCCGAGCGACAACGAAAAGGTTACAGGTCATGGAAGTGTTCCGGACCTTCAAGAAAGGGAGCAGGCGAAGGATGATGAAGATGATCAGTCATTTGCTGATGAGGATTCTTACTTCTCTGGAGAGCAGTATTCCCTCTCAAAAAATGTTGATCCAGCTGTATCTTCAGATGATCCTCTTGGTTTGACAAAGAAGGAGATGTACCAGAAAAGTAATGAGAATGGGTTGATTGGTCAATATGATGGGCAGTTGATGAATGAGGTGGAGCTAAGTTTAACGTGCTCAGAGCCCGTCTGGCAGGGCTTTGTCGCTCAGACTAATGAACTAAGAATGCTAAGAGATGGAAAGGTCATGGATGATTGTGGAAAGCCAAATCTGGATGATATCTGCTTGGATGATGATCAACATGGTTCAGTTAGGTCTATCGGTGTTGGAGTCTGCAGTGATGCTGCAGACATAGGCAGTGAAGTGCGGGACAGTTTGGTTGGAGGTAGTAGTGAAGGGGACATAGAGCACTTTCACTATCACAGTGGTGGTTTCAATGGATCTAGACACTCACTGCATGAATCAGATAAGAACACCGGTGAAAGATCCAAGAAACAGATGCACAGAGCAATGAAAGATAGTTCTGACAATTATGTAAAGTGTAATGACAGGAATGCATATATACAGGCAAAAAGCCACATGGATGGGGGCTTTTCTTTTCCTCCTCCTAGAGATGGGAAGTTGGTGCAAGCAAGTTCTGGTAAATCTTTGTTGTCAAACAAGGACACTGCAGTCAATGGTGTGGGTGGAGAGTCTGTAGTGGCTAATGGTGACATATTTTTATCAAGAAGACGTAAAAGCAGCGACTCTTCTCCGTATAAGAGTTCAAGGGAAGGAACTAATGCTTATGCTGAGGAATCAGCAAATTCTAGTCCTTCTTCTCTTTCAAAGTATGGTTATATTGAAAATGAACTTGCAAAGAAAGAAAAGGATGCTTGCATAGAAGATGGAAGAGGAGAAGATCCTTCCTCATTGTTGGAGGATGAGGAAGCTGCTGCTGTGCAAGAGCAAGTGAAGCAGATCAAAGCGCAAGAGGAGGAGTTTGAAACCTTCGATTTGAAGATTGTTCACAGGAAAAACAGGCATGCAAACTTTTTTACCGCTGATCATATAACATGATGAATAGTCTTTTTATTTAGAATTAAGGTTTGTGAACGAACTCTTACCGTGGTTCGCTATGCTAGTCTTCACACCCCATAGATTGTCTTAAACTAAAAATAGCAGTTCAATTTCTATATGACTTTTTAGTTCTGATATGATTATATAACAGGTTACAGCAAACTTTGACGCGTGTCTTGTTTTAATTTAGCAATTTCAGAAAAAGCCTGGGAAATTGGTTTCAAACTCTGGTATTGGTGGCAATCTATCATGAGTTGAGAGTGCAGCACACTGTTAACTATATTTAATCTTGTTTCTAGTTTCTATGCAACATAACTTTAGCCTTTACGATTTGCGGATGGGAAGATATGAAGCACTGGGTTTGACTGAAGTATTGTGGAAATGTACTGTCTGCAAAGTTAATAACTCTGAAATTTTTCCACAAGATTGAGTACATTTTATGTTTATCACCAGGAACCACATTCTTTTCTATGTCCTAATTAGCCTAATTGCTCATGCTGCAAATTGTAGTTTGTTAGAATTCGATTTAAGTAGCTTTCTTCTGTTAAGTGGCATCTTTGCACTTCGCTTTTTAACCTTTTTATGAAATTTAGTTTCAACTATGATTGTTTTCATCTCTTCACACTGCCTAATGTTGGAATTCCACTTATTCAAGTCTCTCATTTTTACACGTGTAATTTTGGAATGTGTTTCCTTATTTGCTTTGCTTTTTGTTCAGAACCGGCTTTGAGGAGGACAAAAACTTTAATGTTGTTTTAAATTCGGTCATTGCTGGGCGCTATCATGTTACCGAATATCTGGGATCAGCTGCATTCAGCAAAGCCATTCAGGCACATGACCTTCACACAGGCATTGATGTCTGTGTGAAGATCATAAAGAACAACAAGGATTTTTTCGATCAGAGCCTTGATGAAATCAAGCTTCTCAAGTATGTGAACAAACATGATCCTGCTGACAAGTATCATCTTCTTCGATTGTATGACTATTTCTATTATCGAGTAAGTTAGCTTTTCCTTCATCCCTTTGGCGAACACAATGCTTATTGAGTCTTGAATTTTCAATATATTATTCTTTAATAGTTTACTAAGTACATACCGTTGATTTTTAGAGCTTGGATCTAAGGTTTGAATTTTGAACATACTTTCTCTGTGTCGGTTACTCCATGGTGGGCTGGATTTCCTTCTTTTGTCTAGCCTTCTTCATTTCAGAGTAATTATTTTCTTGAGTTTGCTTTCCATGGGAAAAGGCAGTGCAAGATGTAAATGTCCAAAAGAATCATGTAGAAAGGTTATGTAGTGCTTGGCAAAATACGTATTTTGTGTCATTGATACAATCATGCTGAATCGTCCAAATTAGCCCTTGGTTGGCATTAAAATGAGGGAAATAATAGTACATGCAATCAAAATTTTCTCATCTCGAGCACACTCACCTGGTGTGAACATGAGCTTGATAGAACTGACTTGTGGTGACTAGCGCAACAAGCACGTGTCGCTTTACCGTCCTTACAGCTGATCCACTCAACCAAAATCCCATTTGATTGCCGAATAACCTCAGATCAGCATAACATATCTATTAATAGCCCACAAGGCATGCATCTAAACTTAAGACTCGTTGCAAGGCTCTGCCTTTGCACCTCAAGACAAGGTAATGTACAGTCCTTTAACGAAGTGGGCTCCTTAACCATAAAGCCATGGTGTTGGTGCATGATTTAAATGCTCGAGACCATTTATAAGCACGCCTCCAGTATGGAGATAGAAAATTCACGATGAATGCAATACAATGAACTTATATAACATATTTTGTTTTGTTGTTCTTTAATACTTTGTAAAATACATGTTTAGATTCTAGCATGTCGTTATTCAGGGTGCTTCACTTCAATGACTTGCCTTGCCTTGTGTCTTGCGTCTAGGCTCTAGGATACATACTTATGAGCTTTAGTGTGTCTTATGGTACTAGAAACTATGAAACCATAAAAACCAGATTTATTTCAAATAACTTGCAATGTCATATCTGGTATCAACCTGTTAGAGAAAGGGTAGAAGACTCAAATGAATTTATAAACTAAGAGGCTGAGACGCAAGTTGAAGTTGTGGCCCGAGAAAGAACACAAATCTACAAAGTGTACACAAGAAGGCAAAAAGAATAAACAGGAAGTTAAGTTACTGCATATTGGGGGGACTTGGGAATTAAAATAGGGAGTGGGGAGAACGTCAAGGGAGTTAGGGAAAAATATTTGTTAGTTTGAGTTATCTCTTAAGATAGGGGCAAGGAGAGGGTTTGCAATCTGAATATCTGATGATCTCCTTATTGTTGGTTTATTCCTTGTAATTATTGATGAACACTGTTTCTTGTTTCCTATTGTAAGATATAATAGCACTATGATATTTTCTATATATTCTGAGGAGCTATTAGAACCACTCTAGTTTCAGCTTTTTGAAATGGGGCCTAAGATAGGATTAGCTGAAACAAGACGTGCAACTGTATTTAGGGATGTAAATGATTCAAACCGTTTGTGAGCTATTCGAAGTTCGATTCGATAAAAGTTCGTTTGAGATCGTTTAATGAGGTTCGTTAAGATAAACAAATCAAGCTCAAGCTTTACAATATTCGGTTCGTTAGCTCGTGAACATATCCGTTGGTAAGTTCATGAGTCAACTTTTAGATGAAAAGATAATAGTTTTGATATTTGATTTTGCACATTAATTACGAAATATATAGAAAAATCTATTAAAATTATTTATTATAATAAATTTACATATTTTAATATCAATGTTAGATTTCTCTCTAAATGTATAATTTACTTTTTAATGAATTTGATGGGAATATAAATTTATAATTCATATTTATTATGATCGTTTAGACTCGATAAAAGTTTGAATAAGTTCGTGAACCATGGATATATTCGTTAAATAAAACTCGAGTTCGGCTCGATTATAAACGAGTCAAGCTCAAACATTCAAGAGTTGCGCTCGGCTCGATTGCATCCCTAACTGCATTGATGAAGCCACTGCAAGCTGTAGAGTGTCTGCTTCATTGTTTTAAAATTACCATTAACAACAGAGAAATGATTTTGAATTAGGGGCTGACAGGGCTGTCTTCAGCAGCTTAAAACGTAGATGAGAATCAAAATTTCATAAACAGTTTAATGTATAGCTTATTATTTCTAAACAATTTTACGCGGTAGGTTTAGTATATTTGGTTACAATACATAAAAGCCTATCTTCTTGACTCTGTGTATACTCCTCCTGGTACATGTCCCTGCTGATGGTAAATGCAATTTATGTTTTGTATGCTCATCTTGCTTTTATTGATCTTTGTTCTTTATGCAGGAACATTTGTTGATTGTATGTGAACTGCTTAAAGCAAACCTGTATGAGTTTCACAAATTCAACAGAGAATCTGGAGGAGAAGTCTACTTTACAATGCCAAGACTTCAGGTTTGTCTGCACTTGGTGCTTGTATCTTTTTTTATGTATTCCTCTCTAACTTTTACAGCCTGGATTTATGCAGTCAATTACTATTCAATGCTTGGAAGCACTTCAGTTCTTGCACGGTCTTGGCCTCATACATTGTGACCTGAAGCCTGAGAATATATTGGTTAAAAGTTACAGTAGATGCGAGGTGAAGGTTATTGATCTTGGAAGTAGTTGTTTTGAGACAGATCACCTTTGCTCATATGTTCAATCTAGGTCCTACCGTGCTCCGGAGGTCATTTTGGGGCTTCCATATGATAAAAAGATTGATATTTGGTCCCTCGGTTGTATCTTGGCTGAACTTTGCACAGGAAATGTAAGCTTTTCTATTCTTTGTTCATTTTTCATCTGTGATCAACTGGGTAATTTCAAGCTTTCTTTTCCCATACTAACCTAGAAATTATGAATCTTGTTATTTCTTTTCTTAGATCTAGGTTCATGCTTGTTTGGCTTTTCTTGATTTTGACACTCCATTTGTACTTGGAATACATTTCGAAATCTTAACTGTATTGTAGATTAGTGATTACCTCTCCTTGTATTCCTTGCATTTATACTTTTGTACTAGGAAATTCTTGTTGCTTTGACTAGTTTCTGATTTCCTTCGAGTATTGTGCTAAAGTATAGTCTAATACTTTCTTGCAGTTGATGTTTCATACCTGATCTTTAGTTGTTCTATTCAGAATCTGAGTTCAGGGCAGGGCATGTCTTAGGCTGAAAGTTGGGAAACCCAATAGGCTCTAAATTGCTACATGTGTATAAATTCTTCGATATGCGAAATGTGCTTCATTTCATGTTCTTCTTCAAGTATCTCGCTATTAGAACACTTCCATAATGTTGCTGTTTGTTACAGGCCAAATTATTATTGGGCCTAGATATATGACAAGATTAAGGCCCAATTCCGGAAGGGCCCATAGGTATTTTACAGTTCACGTGGAAGGAGAGGAAATGAGAAGAATAAAAGGAGAGGCCAGGGAAGAGGATATGCATTTAGTTATTCTTTGAGAGCTATGTTGCATGGATATGGGTACATGTATCGTATCGAATAAGATACGGATACGGCGATACAGAAAATTTTGAAAATATAAGACACGATACGGCTAGGATACGACAATTATTAAAATATATATAAATATCATTTATATATATGTATATAAATTTAGTATCTAAAAATTGTAAAGATATACGTATTTATATAAATATATTGTAGAAATATATATACATATTTATGTAAATATATACAATGTACAATTTCAGAGATTTAAAAAGAAAAGGTAAAACAAAAATTTGATTTTTTTCCGAAACGTATCCAAAAACGTGTCTCCGCCGTGTCCATGGCGTATCCGACTGGTCAAACATGCAAAAAGTCAACAACACCTATTTTTCCTTATACGACACACGTATCTTTTTTTTCTGTGTGTTGTATCGGTGTCCGATACTTCCAAAAAAAAATAATTAGGAGTGTCTGTGTTACATAGTTTGAGAGTTTTGTCACCAACGTTGATATGGTCAAACATGCAAAAAGTCAACAACACCTATTTTTCCGTATACGACACGCGGATACGCGTGTCGTATCCGTATCTGTGTTGTATCGGTGTCCGATACTTCCAAAAAAAAATAATTAGGAGTGTCTGTGTTACATAGTTTGAGAGTTTTGTCACCAACGTTGCTAGGGTGAAGGGAGAATTATCTGGGTTAGCGGATTGAAGGAAAGGTGCTGAAATTAGCAGAGGATATGAACTCGATGATGCTGGATTTACAGGAGAATGTGAATTCAATAGGCCCAACAGTGAAGAGTTGGTAGACTTAAAAAGGTGGTTGTAGCAGCTAATTAGAGGAGAAGAAAGGGCCGAATTGGGAGACATGATTGATAACCAGTTGCTCAACAAAGAGGAAGAGAAACCCATCAAGCAAGCTGTTAAGGATAAAGTCTCGATCGGTGAAGAGAATGATCAAGGCAATGTGGACGCGGGACAAATCATGAAAGAGGTTTAACGGCCGGAATTTGGGGGAGTTAAGGCCACAGGGGGAGTTTTCAGCAGAGGAATTGCATATCATTGAAGGGAAGCAAAATATTGAAGAAAAATCCGAGGACATAGAGATAAAGAAGGAGGTTCTCAAACAAGGAGTTCTACCTGAGATTGCTGGAATATACCTAGTTGGAGGGGCATTCGAGGCTGAACCAAACTCTGAAATAACCATGGATTCCCCGATCAATCACTCAGAAATTACGTTCAGTTGTATGAATGATCCTGCACATCCTTGGTTCCGATGGTTTAAGAAGAAACCTCCAGATAAGGCAACGTGGTCTCGCTGCATGCATGCCAGGCATCACGATGGAGTGAGTGGGATGTGGCTAACCCAGTGGGCCGTGCAGGAAGAAGAATTTGTGCCGAAAGATGGCGTGTGCAAGATGTGGTTCTGGTTTTTGTAGGAGCAGATGAATTGGACTTTTGGAGGAAAGCAGACGTGAGCATTCAGGGGATAGGGGTTTGGTTGGAGCAGATGCAAAACACACAGAGCAATGACCCTCCTCCCCAAGTAATCGTATTATTTCAGGCCATTGATATGAAAGTTTGGGATGGTCAGGAGTGGGCTAGGGTTGTAGAAGAATATTTGGGCCTTATCATCCATGAGGCCCAAAGAGGTGTTATAGACCAGCCAAATCAATGCGTATGTGCCACAATCCACAAGTCGGGCAGAGAAAGAAGAACTTGCTGGAAGCCAGGGGGATGGGATATGTCGAAGAGGGGTGGCCGGAAAAAAGGTTGAAAGAAAAGCAGATTGCACCTCCAAATTCCTAAAGCTATGGCTGAATTTGGTGGAAGAATACAATATAGGTGCTGCTGGGGTGGTTGATCATTTTGCTGCTGGAATAATAGGTATAAAGATGTTGGTTTTATGCTGGGCACATGTAAGCTTATGTTATGGTGTATCCTCTTTTGTGGGTTGTGATAGCTGGAGAGGGGTTCGATTACTTGTTCATTGCACATGATGTGGTGGAAAATAATCGGGTTGGATTCAGTGGCTGGTGCATCATATTAAGTAACAAAAATTATCGGTTACACTGTCAAGGATATAAATATGGTTGTTGATGTTGGGTGTATCCTTGAGGATCAAAACTATTTTTGCTTACTAACCATGCCGAGAATAAGTGGATTACAAGAAGAAAAGAGGTGAAGAAGGTTGACGGTTTTTTCCAGGGGATCTAGAAAGAACTTGGAGAAGTTAATCCTTTGATACTGAAGTCAATTACATGAAAGTTGTGGAGTAAAGGTTCTTGTAAAAGGAATGGGTGGACTGCAACAACATTGGTTGCTTTTCCACCCAAAGGAGGTCTTCTTGAGCTTAGCAGAAGTGCTCCTCATGCCGATCAATTTATTGATTTGCTGCTCTCAATTCGTCAAAACTACCTTGCATATGTAATGCCTGAACGGTCCAGACAGCAAGGGGATGTTCAGGGACCTTACCTAATCAAGGTTATGACCATTGCTTCAACATTGTTGTTATTGACTAGGCATGTTGAGTTGAGAGAAATCAAATTCCAAGGCCACTTTTCCAACTTGGCAGCAGGTGTAACCAACGGCTCCATTTTAGACAAAGGGAAACTGAGACCACTTTTTGAGAAAGCACTTTCTCTGTTGATGGACATTATACTTGAAATCAAGGAGCATATCTGTGGCGACGACGAGAATTTCCAGCCTTTAGTTGGTGATGAATCACTAGGCAGAGTGACATGAATTTATTGATGACATGGCCAAGGCCTTCGATGGGGACCTAGAAGAGTTTCTCCCCACATCTTTTTTGAAGGCTTTTACCTCACTCCATCCACAGATTGCTTACCGTTTCCCAGCCAGTACTGTGTTTGAAAAATCACGCATAAAAGTGAAAATTCAAGTTGACAACATGTTATCAAATTTGAATTCTGGAGCCAAGCAGAAAAGGAAATTTAAAACCCAACTACCAACTCCTGAGCTTGAGGACGAGGCTAATCTTAAGGAGGGTGGTATTGTTACCTAGATATTTAACAAGATTAAGGCCCAATTCAGGAAGGCCATAGGTACGTGGAAGGAGAGGAAATGAGAAGAATAAAATGAGAGGAGAAGGAAGGGATATGCACTCAGTTAATTTTTTAGAGTTTTGTTACTAGCATTGCTAGGGTGAAGGGAGAATTATCCCTTGTACAAAGATTTCTTCTCTGGGAAAGATATTTTAATATATATAGTTCATTTGATCTGTTAAAGTGCAAAGATACTAGATTGTGTTCCTAACACTGTTATTGTTTGTATTATTATGATCTTGACGTTGCTTCTTTGGAACTCTAAAATGGAGTTATAATTTTTTATTCATGTAGGTGCTTTTTCAAAATGATTCTGCTGGCACTCTACTTGCTCGAGTAATTGGAATCATAGGCCCTATCGACCAAGAGTTGCTTGCAAAGGGACGAGATACATTCAAATATTTCACCAAAAATCACATGCTTTATGAAAGAAACCAGGTAAACTTATTTTATGCCATGTCTTGGCTATATTCCACTCACACGCAAAACTTGTTACCAACTTATCATATGCTAATAACTTGACAAACAGAATTGGAAAAGATGCCTATCAAAGTATGTATTGATTGAATGCATGATGATTTGTATTGCTGTTGTACTCTTTTTCACCATGTAATCAATCGGTTCGATCATTTTCAGGACACTAACAAACTGGAGTATTTGATACCCAAAAAGTCATCCTTGAGACATAGGTTGCCAATGGGAGATCAAGGCTTCATCGACTTTGTTGCTCGTCTGCTCGAAACAAACCCAAAGAAGCGGCCTTCTGCAATGGAAGCATTAACACATCCATGGTTACAATATCCATATGAACCAATATCTTCTTAAAAATATGAAATTCTTGGATGCATTATTACCTATGAAGGCCGCGTTTTAGTGTGCGTCCACTCACAGGATTGGAGAAAATCTCCCTCCATCCCGGCTTACTCATTGAATTGACGGGATTGTAAATTTCAAGTGCCTTCTCAATCGGTAAGTGTAATTGGTATTAACAGGTGGTTGATCTTCCTTTATACACGGTCATCTTGCGTTCTCCTTCATCATGACTGAAATGTAACCCGCCAACGGTATTGATGCCTAGGATTCATTTTTTCATCTTGTTTGGTGGAAAGAAAAGTCTTACACTCTTGTTGTACATGATGTGTGATCTAGCAACTGCATTAGCATGGCAAATCTCAGAGAAAAATCTGTTGTATTTTCAAGAGATTGCTCAAAAAATTAGTGTCTGGTGTTATTTTGAGTCCTTTGTTTGTTGTACAAGTGATCTTTGAAATTGTGCTGTGAGGCATTCTGTCTTTTATGCCTTCCGCTTGGTGGGAAGGATAGGGGCCGAGCCGGAGTGGCCGAGTTTTTGCCCAGTGGATGCTAACCTTCATTTTTTTCGTTTAGGTAACTTTAAACTGCATTCACATGTTCGTTCATACATTGTTTTGTGTTTCAAGTTTTATTAAACTATTACACGAAGTAAATAGTATGTGTATGCGTGTGTTTATTCGCTACGTGATGCACAAGTAGAACCAGCGTTCTAGCTTTGCTCGCGCGCATCGCAGCACGATGAGTGGTGAGGAAGGAACGGTTTGTGGTCGAATATATGTTTATTCATATTAATTTTATCCTAGCAGATGTGCGACCTGAACAATGGTCATCCTGACTATCTGAACCTCGCAGCCGGGTTCTGGTCAATCCGTCTCTCGAATAAAAATAAATAATTTCTCATTTGATATGATTGTGAAATTATTGACAAAAATTGACGATGCTATTTTGCAACTTCATACATATTATTTATGATAGTAGATTTAGTAATCATTTGGATGTAGGGGGGACCGATCACGAAATGTTCGTATCATCCTTAAACCAAACTAGTGACTTTTTGCATGTGTATTTTAAATGTGATAATTTTTGTAATTTTTAAATTAATTAATTTTACATATTTTTTTATTGAGACTGATAAATTATCTAAAAAGTTAAAAATATAAATAAAGATATTATTGAATTTAAAAATATAAAGTGATAAATTACTTTAAAATATAAATAAATATATGATTGAATTTAAATTTTTTTAAAAATGTGAATATAATTAAACTTCAACTAAATCAATTAAAAATTAGTTAATAAAAGGCTATAACTTTGATTGAATTGTAAGATAGTGAGATATAAAAAATAGAGTTATTTCTCTTGAGATTTGACATAATAATAATAATAAATCTTAACTATATTTAAATATTTCATATATCTCATTTAAAGTTTGTGAAAAGTAACAAATAAATATGATAATTTTTATTATTATATACATAACCTCATGTTTGTATTTTTCTATATTCAACCCCTAAAATATAAAATTATTAAAAATTTAAGAGTGTAAAATATAAGATAAAATATTTGTAATTTTAAAAGTTATTAGATTTATTTATTACTTTTCACAAAATTTATAAAGATAAATATAACATTTAATTATAATTAAATTTTTTATAATAATAAAAAGCCTCGGGATAGATGCAATTATCCCTAAAAAATATATTGTTGATCACCCTAAAATTTTAAAAATTACAAAAAAATATCTTATTTAAGTTATTAATTAAGAAAATATAAAAAATTTATTTTTATATAATTGTCCAAAAATCTAAGGATAGATCAATCCAATCCAAAATCCAAAATGTATAAATATAGATATAAATAAAACAGCAAAAAAATGGTGACTTCCGTTACTTCTGCGCGATTCAATCACTTAGTATGGAGGAAGGAGAGGAACCCTCCTCCAATGCGACGTCGCTCTTCCCCGCTTTTCTCCCCTCTAAGCGGCCCCAAATTCCCTCTGCAGCGGTAGCCGACGCCGACACTACATCCGCAGCCGCCGCCGTTAATTGGTTGCAAAACTCCAGCTTCACTACCGACCTATCCGTCATAAACGATGCCGTTTCAAAATATGAGCTTCCGTACGATGCACTCGACGATGAAGAACAAGTACCTGAAGAAATTGACGCCAATAAACGGCGGGATCAGTACGAGATGGTGGCTTCCTCGGCTTCTGATGAAGATGCGTCCGAAGGTGAAGGTCGGAAGAAAAGGAGAAAGCAGAGGAGGAGGAGTGAGGCTCGTCCATCTTCATATGATTATCCAGCTGCTCTCTCTTCTTCGAGAAAACCGGGTGTTCAAAAATGGGCTTCTTCTACTACTGGCGAGAAAGAGTATTTCTTTGATTCTCGTGGGGATCGCGATAATTTGGCTTTTGGTTCAGTTTACAGGTAAAGTTCATCATTTTTTTTCTGCTTTTCTAGTGCTTCATGCATTGCAAGAAAGGAATTTTCACTTGACTCTTCGTTTGCCGTTTGTTCTTTTCCGCTTTATTTCATTGTCTACGAAAAGGATGTCTTAATTTCAAAGCTACGATGTCTGTCTCATATTTGATTAATTATTGATGCAAACGTCTCGAATTGTATGTATTCTGTATTAATTTGCATTGATTTGAAAAATGTAACCTTTATTGCAAACAAGTAATCCGTCCCTTACGGTAATGACACTTAGCTCAGGCTTCTGTTTTTTCTGGTCACGTGGGAAGATCTTAAGTCTGTTAGTGCCCCGCTTTTTTGTTTTCGTTGGTGTTAGTTACTTAAATTTTTTACTGCTGCATCATCTTTTTACCAGTACCAAATGGATATTCTTGTGTGAAAGGAGGAAAAAATGTTGTTTGACAGCAATGTATTATTGTGTGCTGATTTTGAAAGTACATTTATTTGATAAAATGCAGAATGGATGTTGCTCGTTACAAACTTTATAACTCTAAGGAAGTTTCTGGGTACAGCAATTTTCGACAATATACTAGAGTTGGAGGTATTGATGGGGATGAGGACATTGATTGGTTAGATACAAAGCTTAAATCTGGGGGTCGGTATTGGTCTGCGAAGTATGCTGCTGTCGAACGTCATAAGAACCTGAAACGAGTGAGAATTCTTGTTCCTGCCAAGCCTATAGTGAATATGGTTACTGATTTTATTCCCTTATCATCAGATGAAGATTCAGGTAGTGCACCAGTTTTAAATGTGACAGTCATTGAAGAGTCTTGGGAAGATGAGGTGCTGCGAAAAACAAAGGAGTTCAATACAATGACAAGGGAACACCCGCAGGATGAGAGTGTTTGGTTAGCATTTGCGGAATTTCAAGATAAGGTTTCTAGAATGCAGCCTCATAAAGGTGCTCGTTTACAGTCTCTAGAGAAGAAAATCAGCATTTTGGAGAAGGCGACTGAGTTTAACCCTGATAGTGAAGATTTGTTACTTGCACTTTTGAATGCTTATCAAACTAGAGATAGCTCTGATGTCTTAATTAGGAGATGGGAAAAGATACTAGCATTCAATTCAGGGAGTTACAAGCTGTGGAGAGAATTTTTGAGGGTTGTTCAGGGTGAATTCTCCAGATTTAAGGTTTCTGAGATGAGGAAGTTTTACACAAGCGCAATCCAAGCCTTAGGTGGTGCTTGTATCAAGCAGCATAGGCAGGTTCTCGCTTTGATGGTTCATATTTTCTTCCCTCTGCTAGAACTTCAACAAAACTTTTATCTTGGCTGCATCGTGTATTTTTCACATTAATTAAGTTTTAGAACTGTTTTGACATCGATTGAAATTGATAGATGTCCACGACTGTCGCCGTGTTTTTTGAAAATGAGCTTTGTGTTGTTCTGATGAAATTGCTTCGCTAGAAAAAGAAAGACCATTGGGTGATACCTCATTAGGCTTATTTAAATAAAAAACCTATCTGCAGACAACTGGAGTGATTATAAGTAACTTGGTTTGCTGTCTCCACTTATTTAGCAGATGCTCTTTGAGGAGAAATTGACTTGCTTCTATATACTGTTATTTTCAGTAGTACACTTGCATTTTATGTATGGGACTGGGTAGGGCAAGTTTGCAGTTGCCAAAGTACTGGTTAAATGCATGTTACTGAGATGTGGCAATCAGCATCATCTTACCAAACTCTTGTAGAAAGCCTTGTGGACTTTAATGCTCTTTGCTTCTTACCATGATTTGTCATTTTCTGTTTTATTCCTCCCTTAAACCTGAATGGTCACATAATTTCTCGCAAAATGGTTGTGTTTGTTTTATTTAGCTACAAGGCTCTCTATTTTGGAATCATACATGTCATTCATGACAAACTTCCAAGATGTTGATCCTAAATCCTCACAGTTAGTTCTGAATGCAGGCATTTCCATCTGGCAATGAAACTCATGTTGATCCGTCAATTGTGCAATTGGAACTTGGTTTTGTTGATATATTTCTTAGTCTTTGCCGCCTAGAGTGGCAAGCAGGTTATCAGGAGTTGGCTACTGCTTTATTTCAGGCAGAGATTGAATATACTTTGTTTTCTCCCTCTTTAGTTATTTCTGAACAAAGTAAACAAAGACTGTTTGAACACTTTTGGAGTAGTAATGGTGCCAGAATAGGGGAAGATGGTGCATTTGGATGGTCAACATGGCTAGAGAAAGAAGAAGAACAGAGGCAGAGACTTATTAGTGAAGAGACCTCAACAACAGCTGAAGAGGGTGGCTGGACAGGTTGGTTTGATCCGATATCACAGAATAAGGAAATTGATGAATTTCCACTGAGTAATGCTGAGAATGATGTCATTGTTGGGGAGTTGGATGATGAATCTGATGCTAGAGATGTTGAGCAGAAGGATGATATCGAGTTTCTGCTTAAAGAACTTGGGATTGATGCAGCTTCTGAAGCTGATATCAAGGTCAAAGATACGAGAACATGGACTAATTGGTCAAAGGCAGAGTTGGCCAGAGATTTTGATCAGTGGATGCCTCTTCATTCAAAATCTGGTTTGCCTTCACTCATATTTACTCTGATTAGGTGATTGATTGTGTTGCAAAACGATGATTTGAAATTTGAAATGAAATGTTGCTGAAATTACATCTTTTTAATCTGGAATGGAATGTAATGGTGAATGTGTTTCCCATACGTAGGAGAGAACCTTAACCTTTTCCAATTATATTTCTATCAGGGTGTAATAAAAAGATTGAAACGTCGATTCAAATTTTTTGTTATTAAAAAATAATAACTATAGCTGAACCAAATGAGATGGTTTATATTTTATGCATTCTGGCACTGGTACCATCTCCAGGTGCATGATAGCTTAAAATTAAGGTGTTTCAGTTACTTATTAGAAAAAATGGAAAGAGTTTCAAAAACATTGAGAAATGTTTCAGTTTTGGTCTTAACTTGTATTGCTCAAGAAACTTAGAATCTTAAATTTTTTAAGTTTTAGTACTTTTTCTTGTATTGCCATTCTATAGCTTGATCATTACCAAAATGATTGGATAAAGATTTGTTCAATTCTAACGCTCTAGAAATGAAAATACAACTTTGATCAAGTAATCAATAATTTTCAATGCACCTCCTATTTTTCGTTTTCTTTCATGTAAAATGGAACTTATTGGCATATTGATGGACACTTTTGGAAATTTCATTGCATGCTCACTATGTCTGATGTTAAGCCTGAGAACTGACTCTAACCGGTTTAAATGATAATATCAACACCTGTCAGCAATTCATGCTTCGTTGTATGGGGACATGCTATATTGGTTTTTGTGGTAAATGTTATTGTTTATGCATTATTTTGTCGGCATAATAATTTCAAACAATTGGCGAAACAGATCCGAATTCATGTAATGATGATACAGCTGATGATGAAGACAATGAGCAACTATTCAGGACAATATTATATGAAGATGTGTGTGATTACCTGTTCTCGCTAAAATCCGAGGAAGCCCGGTTATCTCTCGTTGCCCAGTTTATAGATTTCTATGAAGGGAGAATAGCTCAATGGTGGTGAGTGTTGTGGCATTTTCAAAGATATGTTCCTTCTTTAAAATTTTCTACCATCAATTCGTTGTGGAATTCCTCGACTTCTGTTTGTTTAAATAACTGTTGATGTGCTTAATTGCTGTTATTATTGAGGAAAAAAACTGATTTTATATGAATTTCCAGTAGGATGTAGACATTTGGTTTTTAAATGTTCGTTGACAGTTAGCTTTATCTAGATCCTGTTGATGCTGCTTGAGCACTTTTTTAGATAAGAAACACAATGACTATTAATATTAATAAATATAAAATGTGCAATTGAAGGATAAAGCATTATTCCGATCAGTGTTTCCCAAATATAGATTGACAACCCTATTTGTTTCTTGTGCACTAAAACCTGCATATAATATACCTCAATTGTTTGTACCATAAAATATAGCAATTCCACATTCAAAACACACACACACACACACATGTATATATAATGATTACATAGAACAATTGGCTATGACCTGGTTCATACCATGACTAATAATTTCTCAACTTTCATCTCTTACTGGGCAACAGAGGGATTTTGCTATTGCTGTTCTGATGCTGGCTCATGTTTACAGGACTTGTACAAACAGTCCAAGTTGGGTTGAAAAAACCTCTCAGTTTGGAGACTCTTCCGTATTCTGTTTTAGAGAACTTGAAAAGAGTGCATGATCTTCTAACAGAAACAAGAACCAACTCGAGGAGTATCAGTTTGGAGCTTCTTATGCACAGTTCCAAGGACAAAAATGTGAGGAGTGACACCATGAAATTCCTTCGCAATGCCACGTTGCTTTGTTTAAAAGCTTTTCCTCAGAATTACATGTTGCAAGAAGCTGCTCTCGTAGCTGAAGAGCTATCAAACACGAGTACTAATTCAACCGGCAGTTCTGTAACCCCGTGTCGAGCTCTGGCAAAAAATTTATTGAAAAATAATCGGCAGGTTTGTCCTTTCTCTCCCCGTTGACTTTAATATTTGAAACATGCCAATTATATATTTACCACTGTGTACTATCCTGTAACCAAATCTGAGAAAATAATTACATATTGCGTTTCTTACTTTCTTTTAGATGCTTGTGTATGTGCATTATTATATTCTAGGGACATTTATTATGGAAGAAATTGTGATTTTATGTTTTCTGCTGAGTATTTACAACAAATGTAAGTGCAACTTTGTTTTGTTATATATAAAGGTTTTTTAGCACCGCCTAGATAGCAGTCTATGAAAGGCTTCAAGCATCAAGATGATAGCTCTGTAAAGCTTATAAAATGGAGTATCGATTCATAGCATAAGTCACATAAGATTATCTTTTAATTAGTTTAACCAGCCTTAAAAATGTCAATAGAATCTTAAACATATTAAGCTAGATTGTTTTTGACTGGTAAATTTCTTATTGGTCATATTACTTTGTTGTGCATGATAACCATCAATCAACCCTAATTTGGTCTCTTATTTTCAGTCTTAATGAACTATATTTCTGCTAAGCAATCACCAATTGAATGATTGATGTGTTAACATTGTTAAACATGTTGGCATATTTGTCTTGGAAGTGTTAGAATGGCATCTGAGAGTTGTTAAGTGTGTCGTCGAGGATTTGTTTGTATCCTTGCATAAATGCACGAGGTCTAGGTGACCCACTTGTGTCAACATGTGTGTGTGCTATTTTCTAGGTGTTTTTTAGTATCAAACAGAAAGATGTCCAAGTATAAGTAATCCTCAATTGATAACTACCTTGTTCTTATCATTTCTTGAAATCCAACTGAGGATTGTCAAGATTAGTTGACGGTTTGGCTGATATTCATTTTTTTTATAATGAATGCTTTTGCATTGCTGCTTTGACATTCTATTTGTGCTTCATCGTTATAGGATGTATTGCTCTGCGGTGTTTATGCACAAAGAGAAGCACTTTTCGGCAACATTGATCATTCCAGGAAGGTTTTTGACATGGCATTAACATCTGTCGAGGGGCTTCCACAGGCATGATTATATATTTACTTTTTATTGCTCTTGATGTCACTTGCTAACACTAGTTCAGTTGAAAGACTGCAGTCAATTACTCAATTTACTGAGTAGCTTTTTCCCTACTAGAAGTGAATAAAGGATTTTTAGCGAACTGTAACTTTTTCTAGTTTGATGATTATCTGCCAAATTAGTATTTTCTGCTGGTATTTTCCCTAATCTCAGTGTGCATATCACTGGGAAAAGTTTTGGACAGGAGAGAGAGTATACTAATTTTTGTTGAGTCGTTTTATTTCTTTGTTTTGGTTGAAGTTTTTTTCCTTTCTTTTTTGTCCCTACCTTTTGTTAGTCAACTAGGTGAATTTAGATTATGAAAGGAATGTATTTGCTATTCCGATTAGTAGCCTTAAATCCTACTAAATCTGGTGCACTGCATCTGGTGATACTGAGATAATATTCTTGCATTGTAAAATCCCTCCCTGCATCATAACTGTGCTCTCCTCGTACAGTCCTTTGTCCTTGAAAAAGTCCAAATGATGACACATTTGTATGTTGTTAAATTTGCAAAGCAGGATGCTCGTTCGAAGGCTCCTCTTTTATATTTCTGGTATGCTGAAATGGAGCTATCAAATGATAATACTGAGTCAACATCGCGTGCGACACATATCTTGTCTTGCTTAGGCAGTGGAGCAAGATATGATCCATTTAATGGTCAACCATCAGCTTTGCAAAAGCTTAGAGCCCGCCAGGGGTTTAAAGATCAAATAAAAATGCTAGGTTCAGTGTGGGCACGTGGTATCATAGATGATCCTTCTGCTGCTGTCATTTGCTCAGCAGCTTTATTTGAAGAGCTGACTTCTGGATGGACTTCTGCTCTGGAAATTTTGGAAAATTCGTTTGCAATGGTGCTTCCAGGTGAATAAGCTTTTTCTGTGATTTTTTTTTATCCTTGAATTTTTGAGCTCTTTTCTCCGAACTAATGAATTAGAAAGTTTTCCAAATGTCCCAACTAACAAGTTTCAGTTGTCTGAAGAGAAACAGAAGACTGGTTCATTGAATGGCTGCGAACTGCTCAATCTTCCTCGTTCAATTTTTGGAGATTTGTTATTTTGAGAAATAGATGTTATCCCTTGATGAGATTAGATCTATCTCGAACTCTTTCATAAATAAACAGTTCATATTTCAATCATGTTAAGTTTAAGCCATTGCAATCTGGTGTGGATCAACAAATTTTTTTAAACGAGGCAATAGTCAATAAGAGCAAATAAAAGATATGCACAAGTTTCCCTTGAAAAAAATTATGTGTCCCAGAAGACAATGTGGTCATTGAACTAATAATATCCAACCCTAAACAATGATTTTGGGCAGTGATCATAACCAATATACTTCATCCACCAAAATTGAGTCTATTTAAGCATCTTCTAGCACTAGTTATTGTATTATAGTCATGTCCATGAATGGGTGATTTAGCTTAGATTATAGATGATTTATTATCCATCTGTGTATACTGTATCTACGGTTATTACTTTTATAGAAGGTGATAATTTTTTTATTTTTCTTATTTTACCAAGTAGAAACGTAGTATCATACCTTGCTATTGGTTTCACTGTTCAGTCTAATGTTTTCATTTTGTCTGTGTGTATCATAGCAACTTTTGGTCGTTTCCTCAACAGAATGACCATGTACTATAAATTTATAATGCAGAGAGAAGACGGCAAAGTCGGCAACCTGAATTTTTGATGAACTACTATGCGAGGATGCTTTGTAGGAATCATGTGGAACTTAAGATTTCAAAAGTATGGGAAGTTATCGTGAAAGGGTTACAGATTTATCCCTTTAATCCACCTCTACACTATGCTTTGGTTGAAATCAGCAATCTTTATACTTCACCCAATAAACTGCGATGGACTTTGGATGATTACTTTCACAAGTAAAATCTTTTATCCTCTTTCTTATTTGGATTTTTGGTGATATTATTAACGCAAGATGCTCAAATTCTTAAATTTGCTTGCACTTTTGCTTGTCGTCACAGAAAACCATCTGTGATCACATGGCTCTATGCATTGTCATTTGAGATGAGTGCAGGGGGCTCCAAACACAGAATACGTGGACTTTTTGAAAGGGCGCTTGAGGATGGCAAATTGCAGAATTTGGTGATTCTCTGGCGTTGTTATCTGGAATATGAGATGAACATAGCATGCAACTTTGCTGCAGCTAAAAGAGTTTTCTTTCGTGCAATACATGCTTGTCCCTGGTATCATTTCTTTGACATTACTCGGTGCATGTACATATACACTGTTGGACATAAAATTTCTGTGCATTAAAGTTATCATCCTTGTACTTCGAAAAATACATAATTTTTTGCATGTGCGTCTTCCAGTTCAATGTAATCTGGATGTTGCATGCAATAATGTACTGAATCCATCCTCAAATTCAAGCAAATCTTTTTATCCCCTACTTTTTCATTGTCCTTTCACAAATTGTCTTTGGTTCAAAGCTTTTGTGGAAACGAGTTTGGTTTGGGTAGTTCCAAGGTCTTTGCATAAACTTTTTGCTGCAGATCTTGGGCGTGATCTTGGTAGGAGGGGTAGGAATTTTTGGACAGTGATAATTCATTGAATTTGATGGTCAATTTGACTGGAGCGAAATAGAAGAATTTTTGACAATCTAGAAAAGTAGTTGAAAAGTGTTGGGACAAGGTTAAAACTCGAACGTCTGGTTGGAAGAATTTCTCAATCTCTGATTTAGTGAGGGTTTTTTGTAACTATTAGCTTTTAATTATTTACTATTATATCGTTTCCTATATAAAAAAAATACTTCTGATTTTCTTTTTCATGGTAACGAGAATGCCTATTCTAGTGCTAATGGTGCTTGCTTTACCGGGATAAACAAATAATGTTTTCATATTGTTTATAAGAAATAAGAAGTGAATGAAAAATAGAAATGAACAATAGGGCTTGACAGAAAGCATGAAACATATTGTTTATTTTCGTCATGTTTTCTCCATTCTAATTTTTATATGACATTGACGATTCAACCTATCTTTCTTTCTTTGTTTTTATCTTTCCAGGTCTAAAAAGTTATGGCTCGATGGATTCCTCAAACTCGATTCCATACTGAGCGTTAAAGAACTCTCCGATCTCCAGGAAGTCATGCGGGACAAGGAACTCAATTTGAGGACTGATATATATGAGATTTTATTGGAAGATGATATGGATGTGTAGCTTTTCAACGTCTCGCCTATGTTGAGTCGAGCTCCCCACTTTTAAGTGATTGTTGTTCAAGTCAGTTCGATCATAGCCCAATAATGAATTACTTGTGCCATAAATAGCTGTAAATCAAGATCACTAGTGTTGCTGGAATAGGCCAATTCAAGCGAGAAGTCTCAAGGCATTGTGCTCTTGTATATTGCCTGTACTGGTGGACACTTTAATATTTGTGACAATTTTGTGTTCACTTTTTGCATGTTCGAATATTATGAATTTTTCGAGATTCGATATTATTCACAGTTATTTTATCATATTATTTGAAGGCAAAAATTTGTGTGAGACAGTTTTACGGGTCGTATTTTGTGAGACGGATCTCTTATTTGGGTCATCCACGAAAAAGTATTATTTTTAATGCTAAGAACATTATTTTTTATTGTGAATATCGGTAGGGTTGATCCGTCTCACAAATAATGATTCGTGAGACCGTCTCACAAAAATCTTCTCTTGAAAGCAAATGGCTTAAGAAAGTGGATTTGTAAGTTGACTTAGATTTATACGTTGAGAAGTGAGTCCTAAAATCCATTTGGGTATTTTACTTTTTCCTTGATACATACCTGTAATTATATTTTAGATGACAAGAATTTGTGTGATACGGTTTCACGGATCGTATTTTATTAGACAGATCTCTTATTTGGGTCATTCCATGAAAAAATATAATTTTTTATGCTAAGAGTATTATTTTTTATTGTGAATATCGGTATAGTTGACCCGTCTTATCGATAAAGATTCGTAAGACCGTCTCACAAAAGACCTACTATAATTTAGGAACCAAAACTGAATAAAAAAATCATTGATTATCCACTACGTGGAAATATCATTATTGTGTGTATAATCTATTAAATAAATAATTATATTTTTTAATTTATTAATTAATGAGAAGTATAATAGTAATATTATTTTGGTTTAATTTAGTCATACCGATATGTAATTTTTGACTTAATATACATAACATATAATTATTAGAACCAGTAATCTTGTCTACACATTACGCGCGTAAAAAAATTAATAACAATATTTTAATATAATAATATTTTTTTTCATAAAAAATATAGATATCATGTTTAAAAGAAAATTTAATTGAAAAACTTTATTCAATTTTTAAATTTTAATTCAAAAACTTTATTCAATTTTTAAATTATAATATCTAATAATATTTTTTTGGATTTTTTATTCAGTAAAAAGAAATCAGCAATCTTATGCACGCTTTGTGCGCGTAAAAAGAAAATAACTTTTAGTAACAATAATTTTAATCTTAAATATTATTTTGTGTAAAAATTAAGTATTATTGTAACGTACCGTAATTTGAACTACTTGAAATTTGCGGAAAATAAAAATTTTCTTAAATGCAAAATAAACTTTCAAATTTGCATTAAAATATCTTGCTCGTCTAAAAACATTTGCAATAAAAACAACTAAAACAAAGTTTGCCAAAAGTAATAATCGATTAAACATCATAAAACACTTCATGAAATCAGGGTATTAAAAATCGTCATGCATAAAATCTTAAAACATGGGCGGTCCTCGGGTTTAGCCTCCTGCTCAGTCCAAGTCGGCTCATTGGTCCCCACCCCTCGTCTCCTCATAGTCATCATCACCTGCATCGATCAAGTCTAGTGAGTCTAAAGACTCAACATGTATAAACTGGAAATAACAAGTAATACGTAATAAAACCACATGCATCTTTAAAATAGAGCGTACATACTTGAAACTTGAACGTAATAGCATAAACATACTTGAAACTTGAATGTAGTAGCATAAACGTAGACGTGACATCATCATAAAACTTTTCATAAACATGCTTGTTTCATACATACTTGAACATGCATAAAATTCATCATTTTGCGTAGAGATATGTTTCAAAGCAAGTGACCCATACATGAAAGTGTCTGATCAAACTAAACCACAGTACTGGGCTGGCAGGGAAAGTACACTACCACAGACATGAGATCCCCGTTCATGCTTAACGGGTGGATTGGTCCCTGGTCATGCTTTACCGGGGTGAAGAGGTCCTCGGCCACGTTCACCGACTTCCAAACTCATTCATAATTTGGCCACAAGACATTTAGCATACCTCAAAAACTTAAAAATATTTTCTTTTTGCACGTCGAACATACTTACATGACGTTGAGGGATTCGTTGGATCTCGCTCGAGTCCTTGTTGCACATGCTAACGCGCTACCATGAACCTTAACTTCCACAATTTAATCATGTCTATCGAATGCATCACTCATTGACTTGCTAACTTATGACCTTCTGGAAATGCTCGGGACTTGACCGTGATAAACAACATGTTAACCCCCGACTCGACCCCGAAAAAAATCTTGTCAAGAAGTAAGAATTTCCCCAAACAATAGAAGGTGCGGACCTTGCTTAAAACATAGCTCAACATTCCCCAATCAAACTTCATACATCTAAATTAAATTTTTGTATACTCGAACATAACGACTTAATAGTACCCAAAAGAAGCAAGAGTGTTGGAACTTTTCAAGTTCGCAATCTTGATTTTGATGATAACAAAACTTGTTAATGGTGTTACTAATGATCTACCTTAGTGTGCAGCATCTAGGATCACTCACGAGATGTTTACTTCGTAAAACTAAAGACTCAACTGATCGCACGAATTGAATCAGTCTAACTGATTACGTCAATTGAGCAGTCCAGCTGATTGTCCAGTTGATAGGTGATTCAGCAGGAAAACCTCAGAAGCCTGGCCAGCCGAAGGAGTGTTCAACTGATGAAGAAACCCAACTGATCAGCCCAACTGAACAAGTGAGAAATCAGTTCAACTGACGAGTCAACTGATTTCACCAGCCCAACTGAAAGATCAGTTCAACTGACCAGTTCGAAGTATCAGTTAGAATCCTTCAGGTTATGGATGAAGACAAACTCTTTCAAGTGGAATCCAGCTGTACGTGAAGGTACAAAGCCATTATCCAGTCAAAGGACAATAATGGACGTTGCATCCGTGTATTAAAGACAAAACGTTTCAGAAGGGCAGTCGAAAAGTTGAGACACAAAGTCCAAGAAACGAATTCAAGATGCAACAGATACAATGAATGAGTCTCACTTGCGATCAGTTTTCCCACTTATATAAAGAGAAGATCAGTGAAGACTCAAACAAGTGAGACAATACAAGAGAGAAAAGAAAGGGACACTTCAAAGTCATATCAGCTTAAGAGAAGCATTCAGCCCAGTCAAGGGAACTCTTCACAGATAAATCAGCTTAGATTAGAAGCGTATTTCCTTCAATGTGTGAGAACATCATGTTCAGTTCTCACACACACAAACACTCTCTATCACTCAAACACAGTCTTGCACAAAGACGTTAAACTTGTGTATGTAGTCTTTCTCACATAGACATTAAAGAAATATTGACTGAAAGGTGCTGCCTTCAGTCTAAGTCTAGGAGTTCAGTTTAGGCAGTGGATAAGTCCTAGCTGAGTGGCTTTGTACAAGTGTTTGTATAAATCAAAGTCTTCTAGTGGATCCTACCCGAGTCGGTAGAAGGGGTGACATAGGAGCAGTTGAAGTCTCCGAACATCCATAAACATATCTTGTGTATTTAACTGCTTAACTATTGCTTTTAAACTGTTTGGATCAGTTAGAGTATCCATCAGTTCAGTTGTCACCATAACTGAACTGATGAATGCAAAAAATAATATGTCCTCTTTCGGTTATTCAGTTTACATAAGATAAAATATTTTCTAATATAACAGTCTTCTTCACGAAAGATTACTTCGAGTTTCTTCCGCTTGGTTTTTAACCAAACTCGATTTAATTCATCGGTGTTAATATTCTTAGAGCACGAGCTATTGCAGCTCATTGAAGAATATTTTGTTTGAAGCATCCGAAAGAATGCTCAGCAAACGATCCTTCAAAGAGCACCTAAATTCGAAGCCTAAAATTCGTCTGAAGCAGCGCTGCAGTGCCAGACTGGTGCCTAGGCGCTGCCTGTGCATACCTGCAGGGCCTATGCGCTTCTGGGTACGTGCTAGCAGGCGCTGCCTGTGCATACCTGCAGCCCCTATGCGCTTCTGGGTACGTGCTAGCAGCGCTGCGGCGCTAGTTCTGCGCAAATCGATCCAAAATTCTGCACAAGAGTTCCCTATGACTTCTAATGCATGCACAACCTCACCAACCCGAGATAACACACCAAAATTCACATGATCACCCCATTGGACACTCCTAAACACAGCAAGGAACACTCGACGATTTCCAACGAAGCCTGCAACACAAGAAACTCAAGAACATGTCAAGAACACATTTTCATAAAATCACAGTTTGAGCAGTCCCACGAAAACGATCATAACTCACTCATTTCTTATCCAAATATTTTGAATTTACTGTCAAATCGAAGGTATCAAAAAGTTCTACGTTTTATATTTTGAAATTTTTCCAGAAAATCGATCGAAAAGTCGCAGTATTTAAAATGGCAGCAAATTTTGAGTTTTCAGATCTAAAATCGTTTCAAAACCGATCCAACAAATTTTTGCTCAAACTTTTTACAACATACATGGATTTTTACGTATAATCAACATAAGAACACATAATATAACAAGATCGATGCAGAAATAAAAGATTATTCATGTCTTTTGATAATCAACGTTACCGAAAACGACGACACCGAAACGGGAAGGATGCGAGAGACGATCCGGGATGAACGTGGCACGATTTTCTTGAAGAAAAGCCAACGAAATCGCTGGGAAAAATCAGAGAGGGGAGAGGCGGCTGCTGAAGTTCTTGGAAACCTAGGTTTCTCCAATAAAAATCTGAAAAGGGAGTGTAAGGAATTGTGTGTGTAGGCGTGAATGTGTGTGTGTTAGTGGGTGTGTGCGTGAGTTTAGATGTAAATTAGGGAAATAATGTGCTTAATTAATAATTAGAAAACAATTAAAAATGCTAATCCACTTTTAATTTAATAAAATCCCTTAATTTAAAATGAAATACACTCTGACTAAAATTTAAAAGTTTTAAAATACTAAAATCACTAAATGAATAATTTAGGATTTAAAATGCTTAAAACTTAATAAATCCTTTAAATGTCCCAAACCTAACTAAAATAAAATACCATATTTTAAAATTGCCAAAAATCGTCGCCGGTCTCTTTTCCTCAATCCCGCATCGAATAATCGCCTGAAACATGAAACTCAAGAAAACGTTTAATGTGCATTACATTAACATAAATAATTTAAAATAATACATTTAAATAAATCATGCATCACTAAAAAAATAATTTTAAACTTAATTAAATAATATAATAATTAAATAAATGCATGGGTTTTACGTGTACTGAATTTGGACTCTACAATTATATTTTTAGAAAAACAAAAAAGAATAATTTTATGTAATTTTTAAATAATATCTAATATAAAATTTTGGATCTTATTATATTAATATATTTCAATACATAATAACAATACACCAATATTATAAATTTAAGACGAGATTTCGAGTTCATGACCGATGATAACAAGCTCGAACCTCGATTCTCAAAAAATAATATAGATAATATCTGCAAATACAAGAGAATGAAAAGATTTGGTTCTAATTGATGTTCGAGTTGATAAAATAAATGAACATGGTTAGAAGTTCGATTTTTCCATCAATATTTTTCATATGAGTATGTCTATAAGAGTTTACCCATTTATGGTATATCGAATATGAGTAGGTCTCTTGTGAGACGGTCTCACGAATCATTATCTGTGAGACGGATCAAACCTATCGATATTCACAATAAAAAGTAATACTTTTAGGCATAGTTTGGTACACATGATAGGATAAACATGTGATATAATATAGATAAGTTAAGGATAAATAAGATGTAGGATATTATATTTAATGTTTGGTATGATTTTAATAAGAGTGATTACATTTATATATTAGATTGTAATGACAAAATTAACCTTATCATAATAAATTTTATAATTTCAAAGTTGTTGCTTGAGTTCATATTTTTTATCTGTTTATGCGTCGATAGTGCTTGCATGATTTATTTATTTTTACCTAATTTTATATATTATATAATATGATAACTGAGCCCTTGATTTTGTGAGTTAAGTCAAATATCAATTTTTAATGTTAATCGAGTAATACTAATAATTTTATTGATATTTATAAAAATTATTTATATAATTATCTCGAATTCATTTATATAATTATCATATTATATAATATATAAAAATAAATAGAAATATTTATTTGATTTTAATTTCTACCTACTAGCATAGATTTATAAAAATCATTTATAAATTGAGGGCAATTAAGTAATTTGTAGTGTTTTTATCATTAAATTAAAAATATCACACCTAATAGAAGGGATATTTTATCCTTCTAAAAAATTATGTATCAAGGGCCCATGATATTATCATGTACTTTTTAAAAATGTATCATACATGGGATAAGGATGATTATTTATCAATCCCTCCCTTATCCTATGTACCAAACTATGTCTTAGCATAAAAAGTAATATTTTTTGATGACTCAAATAAGAGATCCATCATACAAAATACTATTTATAAGATCTTCTCTCCCAAATTTTGGCCATCGAATATTAGCGCCAGCTGCCGGCGATGTCCGTTAGTACTTTGTCTTTAAAAATTTTTTGATAAAAAGTGATGGAAAGAAAATAGACTTTCGTGCAGTCAAATACGGCTAAACATTGTTTACTACGTTAATCCTTCACCACGTAAAAGTCCCGGAGCTAGAATGGCAACTCGGGAAGCTTCATATGGAAAATTCTTCCCCGATTGAGCCACTGTTCGTTTCTCTGCTCATTTTTGTCGCACTTTTCTTAAGAGACTGGTTGTTTTACGGGATGGTTGGTGCTTCCTGTTCCCCTGATCGAGTTGCTCGGGTCTTTTCTTTTCTCTTGTTTTTCTCTGATGGGTTCTTTGATCACGTTGCTCTTGGGTGTTCTTCTTTTGTTCAGGGAATTGTGAGAGATGTTCTTCTTGGTTTTTGTTTTGCATTAGTTTTCTGTTGTTTAATTTGCTTCTTTTTCGGGTTTCTGTTGTTTGCTGTAGTTAATGAACAGTTCATAATCTGGGGTTATCCGAGTAGAATCGTAAATGGCCTCTGTAATGTGTGTGGGCTTATGTAATGCGAAAGAAGGAAGAGACTGGTGAAATGACAGAAAACGGAGGTTTTGAGCAATTTATTACAGTCCATGTTAAATATTTATTCCTATGTGTTGGAGTAGAATCAAGAGAAACAAACAATTGCAATCCAGAGTGTAATTTCTCAAGATAAACGAAAGAAAACCAAAATTGAATGAACTCGATATGTAGCCATTTCTACTGAGTTGATATGTTGTATACTTGCATAGCTGAGAATGAGATGCTCATGGAGTGTGCCGGATTCCGAAGACCCTTTATTTCGTCTATGGATGAAAGTGTGCGAAAATGGTGACTTGATCGTTGTAAAGCGTTGCGTAAATGATTCGTTTTGCTGCGCATTGTGGCTTCCTGGGTTGTTATTGTGGACATTTGCATTATGATAATTGCTCAACCGAAATATCAACAGCCAAAACATTTTCCCTTCATTCTTAAATTTCTTTTTTTATAGGTATAATGGATCCTTTGGAAAAAGAAGAGATACCAATGCTATCAGCCACATATTTCCATGTAGATGACAACAGCAGTTCAACAGGCAGGCAATTTTCAACTAGGACAAGGAGTGCATCGATGTCTCTTCCTATGAACTCTTTCGACACCTCTGAAAATGTGAACAATATCATGGGTTTCACAGGTCCTTTGAGGAAAGAAAGACGTAATTCCTTCATTCAGAGGAGTGGTCCTTTGTATATCAACCGTAACCACGAGGCTGTTTTTGAACCACCCCAAAGCGTATTGCAACAAAAGAATACTGAACCTAAAATTGAAAGATATTCTTCTTCTATTAATGGGACGTATAATAATCAATGGCCATCAGACAACTATGTTGACAAAAATGAACATCTTCTAAAGTCTGGACAGTTGGGGATGTGCAACGATCCGTATTGCACGACATGCCCTACTTATTACCATCTGAAAGGGCGCCAGAAGCAATCAAGAACATCGGAATTATATGATGCCAAGGTATAGTTCTTATGCCAGCTGATCTCCTTATAGAGTGTCTCATAAGCATATATTTTCTTTGCAGTTTCACAATATGTTCTATGGAGATGCAAAAGGTTGGGCAAAGAAAACATGTTCAGTTCTGCTTCATTATATTCCTGGAATCATGAATCCTCATTCAAAATTTGTTCAACGGTGGAACAAGTTCTTTGTGATTTCTTGTTTGTTTGCAGTATTCGTAGACCCGTTATTCTTCTTTCTGCTGTCCGTGTTGCAGGTATACTTCTTAAAGTTTTTCATTTTTAGATCCTTATGCATTTTTCTCATGGGATTAATAATCCCACTTAGATGGTCGTTTTCACTTGTACCATAAAATAGTTTTTGCAATCAAATGGACAAGTTATCATTCAAAATCCATGTTATAATAAGTCAATAATTGTGTGGTAAAAGGGGTTATACAAGGACTTTAGTAAATGCCCAATGAAAACGTCCTTACTTTTGTGTTACCACTTTTGTCAGGGTAACAAGTGCATTGTTTTGAATTGGCCCATGACAACAACCGTTGTGGTCTTGAGGAGCCTGACTGACTTCATTTACTTGATTCATATCTTCATTCAGGTATCTGTACTCGGTATCGTGAAGAAGCTTTGTATTTTATTACTTGATATTGTTAGACCAACTTTGTTATTATTGTGATTTTGCCTGCAGTTGATAAATATTTTTTTTTATTTCTCTTGTTGTAGGTATCTTCTTGAGTTGTCAAAAGCGTGAGAAGACTCGTAAAATTATTTCTTGTGCGTATTTCTTTTGATGCACATGTTTTTACAATTGAAGATACATCTTCATTTTGCAGTTTAGGTTGGCATATGTTGCTCCCGAATCTAGAGTTATGGGAGCTGGAGAATTAGTTGATGACCCTAAAAAGATTGCCCAGAACTATCTTTTTGGATATTTTACAATTGATTTTTTTGTTGTACTTCCCCTTCCACAGGTAAGTATCCTCTTCCCCTGCTCTTCTGCTGAATTTATATTATATCCTAACAAGTTTTAATTTTTCGTCATGATATTGTGATCATTGAGACATGCCAAACTTGTTATCAAGATTTAGTGCTTATTTTGTAACTTCCATTCTCATCCACCAATTATTTGATTTGTACCATTTTTTAAATTAGGCATTAGGTCTTAAATGAATTTATGTCACAACTATAAGCATATGGTCTAGTTCTTTTTCTCGAGTCTAGTGGTCTAAACGTGCCATACCTTGATACCTGGTTATTGCTTTCTGTAGATCATCATACTATTGATCTTACCAGATTCCGTGGGATCATCTGGAGCCAATTATGCAAAAAATCTTTTACGTGGAGCCATACTTGTTCAATATGTTCCGAGGCTGTACAGATTCTCACCTTTGCTAGCTGGTCAATCTCCTACGGGATTCGTTTTCGAGTCTGCGTGGGCAAACTTTGTCATAAATCTTCTCATTTATATGTTGGCTAGCCATGTGGTGGGCTCATCCTGGTATCTCCTCGGTCTACAGGTTGTGTCCTGCGTTGCTTATATTTATTTTTCGCCATTCTTCGTATTTTTTCAAGCTACTTCCGTCTGAATTTTTTTGTAGCTAAACAAGTTTTCTTTTTAAATGTTGATGTTGATTTCTTCCTGAAATTCAACAATAGAGAGTGAACCAATGCCTTAGAGATGCTTGTCGCAGCACCAACATGACGAGGTGCATGGAATTCATTGACTGCGGACATGGAAATGACTATGGGGATTTTAGAAGCGATTCAACATGGGAACTGTGGAAGAGCAATGCCAATTCAACTGCTTGTTTCGGGCAAGGCAGTTTCGATTATGGAATTTATCAGAATGCTGTTGATCTAACCACTGAACAAAGTGTGATCACGAGATATGTGTACTCTTCGTTTTGGGGATTCCAGGTATTGTGTCGCCGTATCATCAATTTATTTTCTGACACAGTTTAGCAAAACACAAGATAAGTTTTGGAATTTCGTTTTTGTATTGTTGGAGAGGTGGACTATTTCACTTTATACCACTGATACTATAATGTTTTGGTGTTGACAAAGCAAATTAGTACCCTGGCTGGGAATCAGGTTCCGAGTTATTTTGTGTGGGAAGTTGTTTTCACCATGAGCATCATAGGGGTGGGCCTCCTGCTTTTTGCTCTGTTGATTGGAAATATGCAGAATTTCCTCCAGGCGCTTGGCCGCAGGTAAGACCTTCTGAGCGACTTCCGTTGCAGTGAACTTGATATCTTCTCAATTAGAATATATATTTTTGACTAATGGAAATTATTCTATTCTTTTCCCATTAGGAGGTTAGAAATGTCTTTGAGACGCCGTGATGTTGAGCGGTGGATGAGCCATCGTCGCTTGCCAGAAGAACTAAGACGGTGCCATCTTTATTTATCCTGTTACAATATTTCATCATCTCATTTCCCATTTATTTTTAAATTTATGATCATCTCTGTGAACCTTTACAACCCAGTTTTATTCTATAAAAACAAGTAGCAGCACCAAATTGATTGGATGGAGTGTGGTGTCTTTCATGCAGGCAAGTCCGAGAAGCAGAGCGTTTCAATTGGGCTGCCACTCGGGGGGTAAATGAAGAACTGCTGATGGAGAACCTACCAGAAGACCTTCAAAGAGAAATAAGGCACCATCTCTTTAAGTTTGTCAAGAAAGTATGTTCCCTTGAGAAATTAGTCTTTTTTTTTGCTTACAGGTAGCACGTAGAAACATGTTTTGAAGATGTCACATGAAACATGAGATACAAATAAGTACTCAAGATTCTGCATTATCTGATGAATTTCTTAATCATATGCCAAATGTACTTGATTATATGCCAAATGTAGGTCCGGATTTTTCAACTATTGGATGAACCTATTGTAGATGCTATATGCGAGCGGCTGAGGATAAAAACGTACATCAAAAGAAGCAAAATCCTATACCGTGGCGGTCTTGTTGATAAAATGACATTTATAATTCGAGGCAAGATGGAGAGTATCGGGGAAGATAACAATGTGGTTCCCTTGTCTGAAGGAGATGTTTGTGGAGAAGAGCTACTCACATGGTGCCTAGAACATTCTTCTGTAAATAAAGGTAAAATTGCGGCTGGTACTCAGTTTTCTTTGTATTGCTTGTGTTCTGTACTTGTATCCTGTGTTAAATTATATAAGCCTTACTGAACCAACTCCCATTGTTTCGAGCTTTTGGCTTAAGTGGTTTCGAATGATACCAAAATAGGATTTCTCAAGTTTGATCAACATCCATTTGAGCTACTTGTATATTGTTTTCGAGAATATATTATCAGTTATCGGCTTACACGAGAGGAAGAACGTTAATGCACTAAATTATTCTTGGGTCATTCATACGTTCAGGTTCTAAAATCCTACTAAAATTTAGGTTTGTTTGGAGCATCTGTTTCTGCATTCGAAGTTTTACTTGCCCTTTAGAACCTAGTGAAGAATGAGATAATTAAACATCTGAACCGACCATCAACAAAAGGAAGACGGACATGCAGGTTGGATAGCCTTAAGAAGAAAGCATTTTAGATGCATTCACTGGGATCAAATTCATTGCAGCAGCAGCTTTATCAGATTTGCACTTGTTAAATGAGTATTGCATTGACCTTTCGAGTGAAGTACAATGAAAATCATCTGAAATTGGTGAAAATTAGTATATTTATCTTCTATTTTGCAGATGGAAGAAGAATCAGGATTCCTGGACACAGACTGTTGAGTAACAGGGTGGTAAGATGCATAACAAACGTGGAGGCATTTATTCTGCGAGCGGCAGATCTTGAAGAAGTTACCAGTCTCTTTGCTAGATTCTTGCGAAGTCCACGAGTTCAGGGGGGCATAAGGTAATTGTTACAGCTTTATATTCACCAACAAAAAGAAAATGTCAGGGCACCACAACTTCCTTATATAGCATCCATTAAGAAACCCCTCGTAACTCGACTCTCCCTCGCAGGTACGAATCACCTTACTGGCGAGCACTTGCGGCTAGACGAATACAAGTTGCATGGAGGTATAGGAAGAAAAGACGTCTTAGCCATGCCGACTCCTCCATCAGCCCACCAAATAATTAAATTCCCGTACCATTTCTTGAAACTAGCATCATATGTTCTAGTATACACACACATGCAGACACATCCTCTATACGTACTACAGTATTGTTATACATTCCATAGGTCAATATTATAAGATCCAATAGTATGTCTTCTCATTTTCTTGAAACACAAGAACACGGATGATACACGTAAAATTCGATCGGTATACACATATATCAGCATATATAACTTACATATCAGGCTCTTTTTAATTGTTTGCTTTTTTTTGTGCTTTACTACTACCATACCAAATTCAGTTTGGGCAGAAACTTGTCATTATTTTGCATAATTGTATATGCTCTAAAGTTAAGATGCAAGCTGTTTCATTACATGGATGGGTGCATTATTGTTATTAAAAGTTCCAATTTAATGGAGTTTCTGGGGTCTCAACAGTAACAGGTGAGGAGAGGCTGTAATATCTGGACAGTGGTTGGCATGAGAATTAAGGTTATTGAATACTGTTTCATCTTCTGTCTTGCTATTTTTTCCATAATAATTTCACACGCAGTCATTTTGGTGAGGAGTGTATATTTTTTTCAAAAAATCTAATGTGCTTGAATAGCAATAATACATTCAAGTGAGAAACTAAATGGGGAGCACGAGCAGAAGTAATTAATAATGAAAATTTGTGGGCATATATTATTTTTCAAGAATAATAAATGGTTTTATTTGCAAATTTGGAAACCGATAGAATGATGCATAAATGATACATATTTGACATTATAGTAAACGATTCTGTGGGCATAATTATTTTTTAGTGATAATAATAAATGATTTTGGCTTCGGACGCTCATACTTTCAACCAACCAATGTTATTTGTTTTCGGGCTACCTCGATTCATTGTTTTCTTGCCAGAATGAAGGGTGGGTTAAAATTGATCTTGATAACAAATGGTAGGTATTTTGTGAGACGATCTTACGAATCTTTATTTGTGAAACGGGTCAATCCTACCGATATTCACACTAAAAAGTAATACTATTAGCATAAAAAGTAATATTTTTTCATGGATGACCCAAATAAGATATCCGTCTCACAAAATACGACCCGTGAGACCGTCTCACACAAATTTTTGCCCAAAGATTAATACGTAATTTTCGTATTTTCGAAGGGTATTTGTTTAGTTTTTCTCTCATTGTTTTTTGTTGTGATAAACCAAAAGAGCCATTGTTTTTTGTTGTAATAAATCAGTAAAGATTTATCTTACACTTTGTCTTTTCGATAGTTTTATCATATATATATTTTTATAAAAATAAAAGGTATTATTTATTTATGTTGATTTTCTTTTTTGAAATTTATGTAGGTGCTGGCCGGTGTAATTTCATGTGAAAAAACAAAAGACCACCAAAGAAGAAAATTTTCGGTCCTATAATTTTAAAGTCATGTCAACTTTTTCATAGGGATTTTCTTGTCGAATCACAAGAAATTGTAAAAAAAAAAAAAATTAATAAAAAATCAACTTTATTTTCTCAAAAAAAAAATTTGAAAAAGTAAACTATTTCATTGTACATTTTCAAGCAAGAAATATTAATATAGTTAAGTAAAGCTAGGCTAGGGTGGGTATATAAATGGTTATTATGACTAAAATTCCTATGAAGTTCAATAGGTTTTAAATTTGAGAAATTAATTTTGATGATTGTATCTTTGAAGTTTGAACTCTTAAATAAATAATATTTCGAAAAGCTTTTAATTTCATTTACACACTCAATCAAAATTTAATTTCCATATAATCATTAATATTCAATTATTAACATTTCAATCAAATCCTTTCCCATAATTGTTAATTTTAAAGAAGATTTATAGGCACTAACACTACCTCAAAATCCCAATTACTCCAAATAAAAATATTTATGATGTCCTTCTCCTTTCATATCTTAAAACTTTCTTACACCAAACTAAAAATAGTTTATTACACAAATTCATGTAATAATTTCTCTAACCCCATCTTCTTTTATTGTTGTTGGATTGGGTTCATGTGAACCGGTCCTTCATAAATCACCAAGACAATCAAGATCTTATTGTTATCCTTCTTTCAAAATTAATTATCATATGACAAAATTATATATTAATAAAATATACTTTCAAGACTCAAATCATATTTAAAATTTTGATTAATAAGTTACCATTCATTTATTAACAATGGCATGTGAAGCAACGTGTGGAATTTGATCGAGCACAAGGAAAACACATTAAAAAAAAAAACAAACAAACAAACAAACAAGCAAGCAAACAAATAAATCGACGGGTAGGACAAAATTGTACTTCGATATTGTTCCGCCGGGCGTTAATTTTCTCCGGCGAGCTTTGAAAATATGTTCATATATACATAAATTTTATCAAAAATTATAGTTTATGATAGACTTATTAAATATGAGGTCATTGAAATAATTAGTTTTTATTATTTGGCATATCAAAATTGTGTAGAGTTCTTGTAATACGGTCTCACAAATCTATAATGAAACGGCTAGACCTGATTTATACGTACAGTGAAAAGTATTACTTTGACATAAAATAATATTTATTCATATATTTGATCAAGTAAGATATTTGTATCACAAATTTGATCCGTGAGACGGTTTCATAAATATTTTTTTGTGAAATTTCCCAAACCACTTCCTTAAAATAATAAAATAAAAAGAGCAGGTCTCTTGTGATATGGTTTCACGAATCTTTATCTGTTATACGGGTCAACCCTACCGATATTCACAATAAAAAGTAATACTCTTAACATAAGAAGTAATATTTTTTAATGGATGACTCAAATAAGAGATTCGTCTCACAAAATACGACTCATGAGACTGTCTCACATATGTTTTTGCCAAATAAAAAACTCTAACGTTTTTTGGGAAATTAACCGTTCCAATATAGTCATATCTTATTCGGAAATTTAATAAACTTAAATTATAATTTATATTAAAATTTATTATATATTTACGCGTCACATGATAGAAGTACTATTTCACATTAATTTTTTGGATGATTCATGCTTCAAAATGAAATTCAGTTTTCTCTAATATCAATTTGAACTTTGACTTTTCACAACAATATCTGAAAAATTCTTGAAAAAGGAGAAAATACAAAGAATGAGAGTTGAAAATAGAGAGTCAAAAAACAATTTTTTTTAAAAAAAAAAACGTAAATGAATGGTTCTTCCTATCAAAATTTAATTTTACCTCATATTTTCCCTATAATTATTTATTTATACACGTTAAAATATTTCTCAAAATTATTTATTTTCATAAAAATATAAAATAAATTTTATTTAGAAGGAAAAAATAAAATAAAATTTACACATACTGTAGTGATGGTATATTACAAGATGAATAATTGAATAGCCCCTACCCCCCTTTCCCTCTCTATTAATTACTTCCTTTTTATTTCTATCTCACCCACTCATCACTAATCTCTAAACCATATATATATTCGTCGGTTACAACTTATAAGTTATTAATTAATATGTAAATACAAAAATTCTTCTAAAATCGTCTCACATATTAATTTCGTGGGACAAATCTTCGATCCAAATATCATATTATCGTTGGATTTGTGTATTACATTCGAAATATTTCACAATTTCATCGAATCAATTCGAAGTTTTGTGTTTACTCGAAATCATTGTTTACGAAATATCGTCATTATCCTTATTATATATTATACCAAAAGAAGAGGTGACTCCAAACGGCGTTTAATTATTCGAAATTAACTTTTGCAAAAAAGATTTTGTTTCAAAAAGTACTTTTTTGAGTTAAGATTTTTAAAATAATTTTTAAGTAAAAACTGTGATATGTTTTTGTGTTTGTATACATAGATAAAAGACACTTTATAATTTATAAAATTTCACAGGATGAGTGCTTTTATTAAGAATTTGATTACCAAAAATATTGTAAGTGCTTTTTTAAAAAATTGAAAAACTTTTTAAAAGCTCCAAAATTTTGTTTTTTGAAAAACACTAATTTTAGTTTAATTAATTTTTTGGCAAAAACTTGTATGAGACGGTCTCACGGATCGTATTTTGTGAGACGGATATCTTATTTGAGTCATCCATGAAAAAGTATTACCTTTTATGTTAAGAGTATTATTTTTTATTGTGAATATCGGTAGAGTTAACCTGTGTCACAGATAAAGATTCGTGAGACCGTGTCACAAAATATCTACACTAAGTTCTTTTTAAGCCGATCCAAATTCCAATCACACATACAATTATAAAAGCATTTAAGAAAACACTTTTCTAGTACAAATTTTTAATCCAAACGGACTCTGAGTTTGTATCGATGAATTTCAAATGTATTATTTTAAATTTTTTGACTTGTATAATTGAGTAGGTCTCTTGTGAGACGGTTTCACGAATTTTTATCTGTGAGACGGGTCAACCCTACCGATATTTACAATAAAAAATAATAATCTTAGTATAAAAAGTAATATTTTTTTTATAAATGACTCAAATAAGAGATCTATTCCACAAAGTAGACTTGTGAGATCGTCTCACACAAGTTTTTACATGTTGAAATAAACAAAATAAAGCTAAATTTCAAATCAATTATATACTAAGTTAATCGATTTCAACAATAAATGTGATGTATATCAAATTAACTATAATCAAATTACATCATATCGAACCAATCCTAATATCCAAATATAACCAAACAAAAGAAAATTTTTGACTCTGGGAAAAAAATTTAAAATATGTCAAAATTAAAAAAAAATTGTAGAAAATTGTACACATACTGTATGTTCCCGATATACCATTTCTGTGTGTGATAGAAGTTGATACATATTGTGTAGTAAAAGTGTGTGGACGTAGCAGTATAGCGTAGGTAGCCAGCCTACTGTTACAATTAATACGGTTCGTATTATTATTACGAGGGGCGTTGGCTATCAAGTCTGAATTCATCTCTCCTCCTTGATTTTCTGCAATGGCTCTTTTACCAATCTCCTTCCTCTCCTAAACTCGCTCTTCGTTTCCATATTAATAACACTATACATCGTACTTTTCATCTCTACCAGACTCCAAATGCCACCCCTTCTGTGTTTTATTTAATCTTCATCCGTACATATATGTATGTGTGTGTGTGATTGATTGTTCTTTTGGACCGTTACACAAGCCAAACTTTCAAAAACGGGAGCTTTGCTCGTGCCTTGACCAATGCTGATGAGAAAAATCCACTCCCAAGACTGGGTGTCGTTTCCGAAATCAAATCACATATATTTTTCTTCTTCTTTTATTGTTGTTGGTTGATTTCTTGGTCTATTTGTTGGCTGAATTCTTGTTGGTATTGGGAGTTAATGTTGTTATCCGGAGCGTAGTTATTACGGTGTATTATGGGAATTACCTGTAATCTGGTGGAGATTCTTGAAATATTCGGTATATGTACTTGTGCTGATACACACCGGAGCTTTTGCTGCTTCTGAGGCTGCGAGAGTGGGAAGAATCGATTTTTTCATGGAGTTCAGCAGCGGAGGAGGCGGGGGCGATGGCTCCAGCGGCGGCGATGGTTCCGATCCTCACCGGAGGAAGAAGCGCTACCATCGTCACACAGCCCACCAAATTCAGAGGCTTGAAACGTAAGCCGTTTTTTTCGTTATACATCCGCAACAGAACTCCATGCACAAAGACCATGATAACTTTAAAAATGATAAATTCTTATCTGGACCCAAAAAAAACATTTATTTTCTTCCTTCTTGCTGCACATAAAAGATTCTTGGAACTGGGTTTGATGTTACTGAGGTTTTTGTGCGTGATTTGTGTGTGTTCAGGATGTTCAAAGAGTGTCCCCACCCAGATGAGAAGACAAGAAATCACTTGAGCAGAGAGTTGAATTTGCATACTCGGCAAATCAAATTTTGGTTCCAGAACAGGAGAACTCAGATGAAGGTTCTTCTTCCATTCATTCTTTAAAGGCTGAGTTTTTTTTATTAATTATTGTGTTTGCTATTTTCGATGATGTTAATAAGATGATTTACTGAAATGTGCTATGTGCTTTTGCCTTAGGCGCAACATGAAAGAGCAGATAACTGCGCTCTTCGGTCAGAAAATGATAAGATTAGATGTGAAAATATAGCAATCAGAGAGGCCCTGAGGAATATAATCTGCCCCTCTTGTGGAGGCCCTCCTGTTTCTGAGGACTCTTACTTCGACGAGCAAAAACTGCGAATTGAAAATTCCCATCTGAAAGAAGAGGTTCTTTTGATTATCCGTTCTTTTATTATGTTGATTGGATTGATTATGTTTTGCCCGATTTTTCGAAATTTTGACGCCTTACTTTATTTTCTTAGCTCGACAGAGTTTCTAGCATTGCAGCAAAATACATAGGGAGGCCTATTTCACAACTGCCACCAGTGCAGCCGATTCATGTATCTTCGTTGGATTTATCTATGGCTAGTTTTGGAAGTCATGGAATTCCTGGACCTTCTCTTGATCTTGATCTTCTTCCCGGAAGTTCTTCCAGTGTAATTCCGAATCTTGCCTTCCCTCCAATGGGCATTTCGGATATGGATAAATCCCTCATGGCCGATATTGCGGTGAACGCAATGGATGAATTGGTTAAGCTCTTGCAAGCCAATGAGCCAATCTGGGTGAAGTCCACTGCTGATGGCAGGGAAATTCTTAATCTAGAAACCTATGATAGTATTTTCCCAAGGTCTAATAGTCACTTGAAAAATCCCAACATTCGGATCGAAGCATCGCGAGATTCGGGTGTTGTTATAATGAACGGTATGGCATTGGTCGACATGTTCATGGATGCGGTTAGTTTTTTATGTTTTCTTGTTTCCCTGTAAAAAAACTACTTTATTCAACTACATATATCTTTTTTGAATAATTTTGTGCCATTTTGCACTAAAATGCTAGAACAAGTGGGTGGAATTGTTCCCCACAATTGTCTCAAGGGCAAGAACCATTGAAGTAATATCATCTGGAATGCTTGGAGGCCGAAGCGGCACATTGCAATTGGTAACAAAATATTAATCTAATCTAGATTAATTTGTAAACTTAATTTCTTCTCAAATTCCTTCTGTTTGTGGCAGATGTGCGAAGAATTGCAGGTTCTTTCGGCCTTGGTGCCGACTAGGCAATTTTATTTCCTCCGATTCTGTCAGCAGATTGAACAAGGCTCGTGGGCAATTGTCGATGTTTCCTCGGATATTCCTCATCAAGGCAGCCAATTTACTTCTTCATGTAAAGTTCAGAAGCTTCCTTCTGGATGCCTGATACAAGACTTGCCTAATGGTTATTCAAAGGTCGTTGAGTGTACTCAATACTTGTTTTTGGTATGTTATGATGTGATACGAATTTTGTTTATAAGAATTTTCTGTACTTTCACTATCAGGTAACTTGGGTTGAACATTGGGAAATTGAAGACAAAACTCCCATTCATAGGCTATATAGAGAACTCATTCACAGTGGATTAGCCTTTGGAGCTGAAAGATGGCTTTCGAATCTTCAACGGATATGCGAAAGATTTGCTTGCTTGATGGTTACTGAAAATTCCACTCGTGATCTTGGAGGGGGTAAATCGTACTAAAATTCCTCCCATTCTTGTATTAGAAGTGAGATATGTTTCAGTAACCAATTCTGATATTTACAAATGTCCTGTGTTGATAGTGATTCCATTGGCTGAGGGCAAAAGAAGTATGATGAAACTTGCCCAGAGAATGGTAAACAATTTTTGTTCAAGTATAAACCCTGCTAATGGCCAACAATGGACCACAAATACAGGGTTGAATGAGTTTGAGGTCCGAGCAACAGTTCACAAGAGCACTGATCCTGGCCAGCCAAATGGAGTAGTGCTCAGTGCAGCCGCCACTATTTGGCTCCCTATACCTCCACAAAATGTTTTCAACTTTTTCAGGGATGAAAGAACTCGACCTCAGGTAGTTTCCTGATCTTTATTGATCAGATTTTAATGTCCCAATTTCACTTTGATCTTAATTTTATTTAATGTTTCAGTGGGATGTTCTGTCAAATCAAAATCCAGTTCAAGAAGTTGCTCACATTGCAAATGGCTCTCATCCTGGAAATTGCATATCTGTTCTCCGGGTAAACTCTTTTCCACTATCGACTTTGTTTGTTTCAAAGTAAATTTGTGCTCAAACCACTCGAAATTGATGTCTCCGGAATTCTTGAAAATTAGGCCTTCAACACAAGCCAAAACAACATGCTGATACTTCAAGAAAGCTGCATAGACTCATCAGGGGCACTTGTTGTGTACTGTCCTGTCGACCTTCCAGCAATCAACATAGCAATGAGTGGCGAAGACCCTTCATATATCCCTTTACTGCCATCTGGTTTCACTATCTCTCCCGATGGCCAGCCTGAACACCACCATGCCAGAGGAGGTGGCAGTGATGGTGCCTCAACAAGCTCGAATCCGGGCATTGGTGGGAGGTCCTCAGGTTCACTAATCACTGTTGTGTTTCAAATACTCGTGAGCAGCTTCCCATCAGCCCGAATGAGCCCCGAGTCAGTGACCACCGTTAATAACCTTATCAGCAACACTGTCCACCAAATTAAAGCCGCCTTGAATTGCACAACTTCTTGATTCTACTGGTTCTGCTAGTGTTTGTGTGCCATCTATGAATACGGTTACAGATCAGAAAAAAAGAAAACATTTACAGCCCCCGTACTATCTTGATGATATTGAACAGAGGAGGGAAGATCTGTCTTTTGGTTAGTTGGAGAATTTGAATGCACCTTAGTCCTATCATCAATATCTGAAGCTGACTTATCAGCTGCTGCTGTTGCTGCTGGCTCCTGCAAAGTCTCATTACAGTTTACAACTACTTTTTATCGTCGATTTTTTTTTTCCTTTTTTTGAAAGATTTGTACTTTAATTTTCTAGGCAACCCTTTATTATTTTACTCGAACGAGTAGTCAAGAACGCACCATTCGCGACTTTCCTGCTATACACAGCAAGAGCGTCGTATGGTTCGGGTATTGACTTCTGTTCATCAACTAAATGGAATTTCCTGTGGAATGAATTAGCCAAGAGTTTTTCGTCTGCTGTCTTATTTTTGATGCTGAGTAAAGTTTCATTTAGTTTTGTGGTCCATTGTAGGAATAAAGAGGCCCACGCATGCATGAGTTTAAAGACATGGCAGTGGGGTAATAAAAGAGAGACTGGATAACTTGATCGTCATTTGTATAACAATAACTTAAGCAAATAGTATAAATGAGTTGAACTCGAGCCTCGACTTTTGAATCTCTTCAAATTGATATTTTGGCTCATGAATTTCTTTGTCGATTTCAACATCATCAATCCAGCTAGTTTCTTGGTTGATCAGATTCATATATATATACAAGTTCATCAACCGTGTTTATCTATGTATTCACCTCACTGCATATGCATGTATATCTACTAGTTTGTCACAGAAGTTTACAAAGTTAATATGTTTATATATATGTGTATCAGCGCACGTGTTACCCTATTAAGGCACGCATTTACTCTATTTGCTACTAATGCATAGCCATTTCAAATCACATTTATTTAACAATTAATTGAAGATGATCTTTATTCGGATTTTTTTTTCCAATTTATTACCCTACCTTCATGTAATATTAGTATTTAACTCGTGTGATACAGAAAATTATATTATTAAAAAGTAATCAATACAAAAAATAATAGATATTTAAATTGCAAAAAAATAATATAATTATAAAAAGAATAAAAATAAGAAATTATTTTTCACTAATTTTGAAAAACTTTCTTGAATACAACGTATCTCGATTAATTTTTTTGGCTGATGATCACTATCATATATTACATTTTTAGATTGTGTTAGTATCATGCAATGACAAGTTGTTTATCGTGTTTAGTGTATTGATGTCGACTACCAACCTAAATACATATTTAATTTTTTAATTTTCGACAAGTTATATTATTCCTAAAGAAAAATAAAATATATGATTATAAGTAAATTATTTATAAACCAAAAAAATTATTTTGTTCACATTTACTATGTTTATTCCAAAATAATGCCAATGAGTTTTATAAGGTGTCATTTAATAAGATGCGTACTTCCTTTAGAATTGGTTTAATCTTTTTTCATTACAGGAATTTTATACTACCATGTATCCGTGAACTTTGTAATACAGAAGAAAATTATCACATTGACAAATGCGTAATAATTTAAATTTTGTACAAATAAGATAATAATATTTTTTACTTCTCGATCATGAAAGACACATTCCAAATTTAATGTCTCATTGTTCTATTTTTTTCATATGTAGGTAATTCATAACAACGAACAAATCTAAGTTTAAACGTCCATTACATCTTGGAATGATTCAACTCATAGATGATGCTGAAAAGAGGATTAGAGGAGTCATTTCAGAAATCAATTTTGAAGTATATAAATTTAGTAAGATAAATAGAATAAAATTGGTTTCCAATAAAATATGCAACATTGCATTATTTATCGTTTAAAATTCAAATAAGACAGTTCAAGAGACAAAAATTATACAACGGGTGCTTTTGACAAAATTATACAATGCATTAACTCTTCAATTATGGAAATCTTGAATATTGCATGTATTAAGTGTCAAACATTTATCTTTTGAATATCTCCATTTTAACTTTCTTGGGCTCGCTTATTTGAGTTTTAAGAAGGTAATTCAAGATATTCAATATACATATAGCTTGGAAGAAAACTATCATGTATTAACTCTTTCAAATTAAGATAATCTCAAAATAGCATGTATTTGGGGTCAAACGTTTATGATTACTAAATGATGATTTAACGTGCATTGGCAAACCTTGTTTAAGTGATAACTTTTAATACTCAACTATTTTCTTTTACGTAAAATTAAATAAATAATTACATATTGAATTTCTTTTTTAGTAAGTAATTTGGACGGAAACTTTTTATTTTGACAAAAACTTTGATTTTATATGTATAGATTCGAAGGGTTAATCAAATGGCCATAAAAGAGCCACATTTATTTTCTCACGTAGACTAATGCATTACATCGCATGAAAAAAATGATATGACCCTTTTTACACAATTGAATCTATCATCGGGGTAATACCCTACATGAACTAACATTTTTTCTCATTCAAGAATGATGTTCATGCACCAGATAACTGTATGTTAGCAAGAATATCTAGCAATCTAATCTAGCCGAGCGAGTTAATCTATAATTTTTTTTCGCTTTTGGGAATGCTCTAGTTAGCTGCTAAGCTAGAGTATCCAAAGTTAAATCGACATGAATTCGATAAAGACGTAAATTAAAGTAAAGATTGCATATGAATCGAGTAATGAGACAATTTTTAAAATTGTGTCATTCAAGTTGAATTTAATATAAACTTTCAAATTTAGATTAGATCCTTCGAACAACAGTGGCACGAATCGTACTAAAGTTTTGAATAATTACATTCAATTTAATGAAATTAATTCAATTTGAACTGTGACCGAATCCAAATGGATTGAAATTAACGTGTGTATATATATATATATATATTTATTGTTTGTACATAAGAAACACCCTTTCCAACCTCTGCCATATTAGTCCAACTCGTCATTTTCGACCTAGTTCTATATTTCGTGCGCCAATCCAAATCAATCGTTGTCATCGCAACTCTTGACATTGATTTTAGTGATAATCTTTACGGGAACTTTTTAGTAGATAGTACATAAGATAAATTTATGGAATCTCTCATATGATAAATGTATTGTTTATTTTGATCTAAGTTCTCGTGAATTTGTCTTTGGATCTTATCCAAAACGTTTCATGCCAATAGATATGTCATTCTATCTTATTAACCATGATTTTCCTCTTGATCTTCTAATATCGGACTTTGATTACATTATCAACACACTCATGTCTTAAATTTTGCAAGCGGTTCTTATTAGTTAGTCGATTTAGAGAATTTGAGTTGCACTTGTTCATCATTCATACTCACGACCCATGATATTACTTTAACTATATCGATAATATTCATATGACCACATTTCGCATGCTCGCAATAGATCAATTTTTTAGAATGGAAAGCCTAACATCGATGATGTTTTTAGGAAAATCCGAATGAATGTTTTTCGAATTTTAGAATTATTGTTGGATATTTTGTATGCTTTTCCTCTTGAGTATGTCTAGTTTATTTGTATGAACAACAAACATTTAAGAAAATTTATTTACCTGTAAAAAAAATCATCATATTTATGACTTTATTCCAACTCTATGAGGTTCATAACATGACAAGTTCGGCTGGTATTTTTGTGGAAAAATTAATTTTGGCATGTAATTTGGACATTTTCAATTTAAGATCATGTTGTTGATCAATTCACGGTCTTACTTAACTAATTTGTACTTTTAAAATTTTACTCATTTTTCACGGATTGTTGATGTGACGCTGAAAAATTACTGACACAATACGTCAAACATTGTTGAAGTGTTTGATATTGCGTCAACACTTTGGTTAAAACATACTAAAATTTAAAAACATGTAACAAAATCTTGAATTCATTGACAACATTAAAAAAAAGATGAAAAATATGTAATTTACAAGTGAAGAAAATATAATTTTCCCTAATTTGGATGAGTTTTTGGGAGTGTCACTTGTACATAATTGATTTCGATCAAGAGAAATCTCAATGCCAACAAGAATATCTAGAAATCGAATTAAATGAAGCGACTTAATCCAACGTCGAAACATCAGAATCGCCATCGATTTCTCATGAAATTAAATTAGGGTTGCTAACTGATCAAGTAATGAACCCGACCTTACATGGAAATTTTGGGTTTTAGACTTGTCGCGAACTAAGAAGATAATTCTACAAATTTTAGAAAATATTTAGCTAATTTTCAACAACGAGGACAAAAAATATGTGGATAATTTTCATTGCTTTTTTTGAAAGTAAATCAAGACATGTTATCTTCCAATTAATTTAATGAACTCAATTAAATGTGATTAGTAACAAAATCAAAGCTGGGTTGAAATTAATGGAAAATACCCCTTTTCGAACTTCGCCTTATATAATAGTCCAATTTGACTTTTCAATCTGCTACTATATTCTTGCCAAGCTTTTGATAGTGATTTTGAAGATAATTAATATTGGCCATTACTCATTTGGAAAGTTGATAACTTAAGCTTGAATCGACTTCAATTTTATTATTATTAGTGTTCAAAATATTTGAATATAATCAAATAATAAGAGTAAAACTATAGAATTCTGGTGCCAAAAGTATCTCCAATCCAACGTCATTTTAGATTATTTCACTAAATTTGTAATTTTTTTAAAAAAAATTCTATAAATAATTAAATTACTTAGTCTTGTATAATGTTATATTTAATTATTAAAAATTATATATATATATATATATATATATATATATAAACATGTTGGATTATCTATTTAAAATAATAAAATTGAATATTTAAAATATTAAAATTATTTTTTAATAAAATTAATATATTTTATTAGTTATTTAAATTAATTAATTTTTTAATCATATATTATTTATTTAAATTAATTAATTTTTTTAATCATATATAATATAGGAATTAATTAAGATATTAATTAATGTATTGATATTTTTTTTAATGTGTTGATAACTATTTTGTGGAATAAATTAGTTGTTGTAAATAAAATAATAGGGAATATTATGAGAATGTTTCTTTTTGTTAAAGTTTAGAGTTGGAAATAAATTTTATATTTAGTGTAGAAATTATGCAATTTTGAAGTTAATGGTTGGAAATGACCTAAATAAGTTCACATAATTAAGATGTTCAACTAACTATATTTTGTTGTAATCTACTCTTTATGTAACATAATTGATCCAAGATAAGTCTTTACTAACTTCTGCTTGAATAAATTTTTTAAATTAATTTATGCTTTGTGCATTTGTTGATTTATATATATATATATTAAAAAAAGCATATGTTAATATTAATCAGAAGTCCAGTTGAATTTAATATCATTTTCAATTAAATGTTATTGTATAATATTTAGATATCATGTTTCGATCGCTCTTCCAACAAATTTACAGTTTCACCGAATCTATATTTTCCCCTTTTTATCACACAAGTAAATGTTTCTGAGTATGTATCTTGTGAGACGGTCTCACGAATCTTTATCTGTGACACGGGTCAATCCTATCGATATTCACAATTAAAAGGAATACTCATAACATAAAAAGTAATATTTTTTTCATGGATGACCCAAATAAGAACTCTGTTTCACAAAATACGACCCGTGAGATCGTCTCACACAAATTTTGTCAATATTTCCAACGAAAGAATCAAACCAAATCCAACAGCTACAATAATGAAATATCAAGTATCTCGAACTTACCTTTTGTTGCCATCACATTCATCGAAATAAAGATTCGGACCAATATTTAAGTACTACGTCGCCTCAAAAATTAAATAAATGTACTTAAAAAGGATACTAACTTCACCCAACATGTTATTTAATTCATTTGAACAAAACATTTTAAAAAGCTACAAATTTAATTTTTGCATTATTACATTAAACAGATCCCAATACTTATTCAGTAATTATACAATTCCAGGTGAGGCTATGGCTCTACAAATTAGGTTTGCTGTTTTGTCGGGACTAATTTTAGAGAAATACACATTTAGAAGTTTAGAATTTAGATTTAGATACAATTAAGTGTACGGGGATGCTTAATTATCCTAAAATAGGTTTTTTGTGAGACGATCTCACGAATCTTTATCTGTGAAACACGTCACCCCTATCGATATTCACAATAAAAAGTAATACTCTTAGCATAAAAAGTAATACTTTTCATGGATGACCCAAATAAGAGATCTGTCTCACAAAATACGATCCGTGAGATTGTCTTACACAAGTTTTTGCATTTGTTCCTGATATTGTAGCTAATAATTACACACTGCGCGTGTAATTATATAATATACTTTTAATATATATTTTTAATTATAAAACACAAATTTAAATAATGAGAAAATAATTAATATATATTTAAAATAAATCATATATATATATATTTATAATATTGAATTGATAGAAAAATAATAATTTAATAAAATTATGTTGTATATGAGTTGATAAATTTCAAATTCTCATTCTTGTTTGGACGAATTAAATATAAATTTCAAATGCATTTTGGATCAAGCTCAACATTTTAAACAGTAGTTATATTGAATTTCATATACACCTAAGATAGATGTCAATATTTGTCATTTCCTCAAATATTTTCCCAATCCAAATATGTTTCTCAAAATCAAATCATATTTGTTGAAGAGTAGGTTTCTTGTGAGACGGTCTCTCGAATATTTATCTGTGAGAACTGTCAATCCTACGGATATACACAATAAAAAGTAATATTCTTAGCATAAAAAGTAATACTTTTTCATTGATGACCCAAATAAGATATTTGTCTCACAAAATACGACCCGTGAGATCGTCTCACACAAGTTTTTGCCCTCGTTGAAATACAACTTTAAATAATCCAACATTACAAAATTTGTCAAATTCATAGACTTGCTTCGATGGACTAATTCAATTGAATTTAAAATCTATTTTATACCAAGTTAAACGTTTTTAATATTAATAGTAACACTCAAGATGAATGTCGATGTCTGTTATTTGAAATACGTTTCTCAAATCCTTTACCAAATCAATTTTTTTCCTCAAATTAAAACCTAATCATATTCGTTCAAATACGACCGTTGATTAATCCACCATTACAGATTTTGTCATACAAGTTTCACTAAAAAATTAAGAAATATTTTTGTTCACACTTGAAAATACTACTGAAAAAAATCCATGTAAAGAATGCATAATATAGCTAGATATCGATGTCGACAATAATTATTGTAGGGACCACATGCTTTGCTGTCTTCTTTGAAGAGAAAAAAAAACGTGGGTTGCTATTTCGAAGGAAATTTCGTGGAAGATGGAAGACGCATTTTATACGTGTCTTCACACGGTCAAGGGGCTCTATAAATAGAGCTTTCTCTTTCATTCTGAAATCATCCCTTCTTCGAGTTTTCTCTTATCTTATAAGCATTTGAGTGTTTAATTCTATAATATTTGTGAGATGTTTTGTTCTCCTGTATTAAGAGAGTGTGTGTTCTCTTTGAAAACACAGTGAGTGAGTTGTACACCACAAAATATTATAGTGGAATTCTTTTCATCTTGCCCGTGGTTTTTACCCTAATAATTTTTAGGTGTTTTCCACGTAAATCTCGGTGTCCAGTTTATTCTTTATTTTCGGGTTTTATTATCTTAAATTCCGCACGTGGGACCAACAAGTGGTATCAGAGCCTTGGTTTAAAATTTCTTAAAATTCTGAGTATGCTCTGTGATTGCAGCCTAGACTGATCTTCCACATCATAAAAGATTTTTTGATATTTTTTATTTAAGGCGGGATTATTTTGTCCAGTCTACTAAAATTTTTGTAGGCATAATGGCGGGAAGGTACGAGGTAGCAAAGTTCAACGGAAGTAATTTTATGTTGTGGAAAATAAAGATACAAGCAGTTTTAAGAAAGGAGAATTGCTTGGCGGCTATTGGATATAGACCGGTGGAGATTATAGATGATGGAAAGTGGAATGAGATGAATAATAATGTTGTTGCCAATTTACACTTGGCTATAGCTGACGAAGTTTTGTCAAGTATTTCTGAGATAAAAACAGCCAAAGTTATCTGGGATACTCTGACAAAGATGTACGAGGTCAAGTCCCTACACAATATGATTTTCCTAAAGAGAAGGCTTTATACTCTTCGGATGGCGGAATCCTCATCGATGACCGACCATATCAATACACTAAATACTCTATTTGCCCAACTCACTTCCATGTGGCATAAAATAGGGGAAAATGAACGTGCGGAGCTTCTACTTCAAAGTCTACCAGATTCATACGATCAACTTATCATCAACATTACCAACAATATTCTTCTGGGCTTTCTAAGATTCGACGATGTCTTAACTGCGGTTCTTGGAGAAGAAAGCCGGCGCAAGAGTAAGGAAGATAGGTTGGTAACCTCGAAGCAAGCAGAGGCTTTACCGATGATAAGAGGAAGATTCATGGACCGTGACTCAAGTGGGAGCCAAAAGCGAGGTAGATCAAAGTCGAGAAGTAAGAAGAAAAATATTTACTGCTTTAAATGTGGCGGTAAAGGGCACTTCAAGAAAGAGTATACGAGTATCGATAAAAGTTCTTAAGGAAATGTGGCCAGTACTTCAGGCAGTGGTGAAATATTATTCAGCGAAGCAGCAACAGTTGCAGAAGGCAGACACAAATTTGTGACACATGGATTATGGATTCAGGAGCGACGTGGCATATGACGTCTCGGAGAGAATGGTTTGATCATTATGAACCAGTCTCAGGAGGATCTGTATTCATGGGAAATGATCATGCCTTGGAAATCGCTGGGGTCGGTACTATCAAAATTAAAATGTTTGATGATACAATTCGCACCATACAGGAGGTACGACATGTGAAAGGACTGAAGAAAAATCTTTTGTCCTTGGGGCAATTGGATGACATCGGGTGCAAAACTCGTATCGAGAAAGGGATCATGAAAATTGTGAAAGGCGCGCTTGTGATTATGAAGGCGGAAAAGATTGCTACAAATCTGTATGTACTTTTGGGAGGAACACACAAAAAGACAAAACTAGCTGTTGCATCAATTGGTTCAGGAGAAGAATTAACGGTGTTATGGCATAGAAAGCTCGGGCATATGTCAGAACGAGGGTTGAAAATTCTCTCAGAACGGAAGCTGCTGCCGGGACTTACAAAAGTGTCACTACTCTTTTGTGAGCACTGTGTTACCAGTAAACAACACAGATTAAAGTTTGGCACTTCAACTACCAGGAGCAAAAGCATATTGGAGCTGATTCATTCGGATGTTTGGCAAGCACCGGTTGTATCCCTAGGAGGAGCGAGATACTTTGTCTCGTTCATTGATGATTTCTCTAGGAGATGTTGGGTGTATCCAATCAAGAAGAAATCAGATATTTTCCAGATCTTCAAAGATTTCAAAGCGCGGGTTGAACTTGATTCTGAAAAAAAAATCAAGTGTTTGAGAACTGACAATGGAGGAGAATATACCAGTGACGAGTTTGATGCATATTGTCAACATGAGGGCATCAAGAGACAATTCACGACGGCTTACACACCTCAACAGAATGGAGTAGCGGAGCGGATGAATAGAACCTTGTTGGACAGAACAAGAGCTATGTTGAGGACTGCGGGTCTAGAAAAGTCATTTTGGGCAGAAGCAGTCAAAACCGCTTGTTATATTATCAATCGTTCTCCTTCAGTGGCGATTGATCTGAAGACTCCGATGGAGATGTGGACCGGGAAGCCGACAGATTATTCTCATTTGCATACATTTGGAAGTCCTGTGTACGTTCTGTACAATGAGCAAGAAAGATCGAAGTTGGATTCGAAATCCAGAAAATTTATCTTCTTGAGTTATGCTGATGGAGTAAATGGGTTTCGCTTGTGGGATCCTACTGTTCACAAGCTTGTCATCAGCAGGGATGTTATCTTCGAGGAAGATAAAGTAAAGGGAGACAAAGGCACATTGAATTCAGAAACTACTATATTTCAGGTGGAAAATAAGACGGACGAAGGTCAGGTTTCTTGTGAAGCAGTACCAGAACACGAAGAACAAGAGCATGTTGAGTCTGAGGTTTCCAATGTGAGGCAGTCAACTCGAGACAGAAGACCACCGGGTTGGCTTTCAGATTATGTCACTGAAAGCAACATTGCATATTGTTTATTATCAGAGGATGGTGAGCCATCGAGTTTCCACGAGGCTACTCAAAGCTCGGATGTATCCTTATGGATGATAGCAATGCAAGAAGAGTTGGAGGCATTAGACAGGAATAAAACTTGGGATCTTGTTATACTACCACGAGGGAGGAAAGCCATTGGAAACAGATGGGTCTATAAGATCAATCGTGATGGCAATAACCAAGTGGAGTGGTATCGTGCTAGGTTGGTGGTAAAAGGGTATGCTCAGAAAGAAGGCATTGACTTCAATGAGATATTTTCTCCTGTGGTTCGACTGACAACAGTCAGAATAGTGTTGGCATTGTGTGCGGTGTTTGACCTACATCTAGAACAGCTAGATGTAAAAACGGCATTTCTTCATGGAGATCTTGAAGAAGAAATCTATATGCTCCAGCCAGAAGGTTTTGCGGAAAAATGCAAAGAGAACTTGGTTTGCAGGTTGAACAAATATCTGTACGATCTCAAACAGGCGCCGAGGTGTTGGTACAAGAGATTTGATTCCTATATCATGAGCCTTGGATACAACAGATTGAGTGCAGACCCTTGTACGTATTTCAAGAGGTCTGGTGATGATTATATCATTTTGCTGTTGTATGTGGACGACATGTTGGTAGCAGGCCCCATCAAAGATCAGGTCCAAGGATTGAAGGCACAGTTGGCTAGGAAATTTGATATGAAGGACTTGGGACCAGCAAACAAGATTCTAGGGATGCAAGTTCACCGAGATAGAAGTAACAGAAAGATTTGGCTTTCCCAGAAAAATTATTTGAAGAAAATCTTGCAACGCTTCAACATGCAAGATAGTAAGCCAATTTCGACCCCTCTTCCTGTTAACTTCAAGTTATCCTCCGAGATGTGTCCTAGCAGTGAAGCAGAGAGGATAAAGATGTCTCGAGTACCGTATGCATCAGCAGTGGGAAGTTTGATGTTCGCTCTGATCTGTACAAGACCGGACATTGCTCAAGCAGTGGGAGCAGTTAGTCGGTATATGGCGAATCCTTGACGAGAGCATTGGATCACTGTTAAGAGGATCCTTAGATACATTAAGGGTACCTCAAATGCTGCATTATGTTACGGAGGATCAGATTTTACACTCAGGGGCTATGTCGATTCAGATTATGCAGGAGATCCTGATAAGAGGAAATCTACTACTGGTTATGTGTTTACACTTGCAGGGGGATCAGTAAGCTGTGTTTCAAAACTGCAGACATTTGTGGCGTTATCTACAACAGAGGCAGAATATATGGCAGCTACTCAAGCTTGCAAGGAGACAATATGGATTAAAAGGTTATTGGAGGAGATCTGACACAAACAAGATAATGTTCCTTTGTTTTGTGACAGTCAGAGTGCCTTGCACATCGCAAGAAATCCAGCCTTTCATTCCAGGACTAAACACATTGGAGTACAATTTCACTTTGTGGGGGAAGTAGTAGAGGAAGAAAGCGTGGATATGCAGAAGATCTATACAAAAGATAACATAGCTGATGTTCTGACCAAGCCAGTGAACATTGAAAAGTTTGAGTGGTGTAGATCCTCAAGTGGTCTAGCGGAAACGTAAGCAGCAGGGAATGACAAGATTGAAAGGATGTGTGGAGATGTGTTTGATTCTCAATCAAATCTCCAAGTGGGAGAAATGTCGGCAATAATTATTGTAGGGACCACATGCTTTGGTGCCTTCTTTGAAGAGAAAAAAAAAACGTGGGTTGCTATTTCGAAGGAAATTTCGTGGAAGATGGAAGACGCGTTTTATACGCGTCTTCACACGGTCAAGGGGCTCTATAAATAGAGCTCCCTCCTTCATTCTGAAATCATCCCTTCTTCGAGTTTTCTCTCATCTTATAAGCATTTGAGTGCTTAGTTCTATAATATTTGTGAGGTGTTTTGTTCTCCTGTATTAAGAGAGTGTGTGTTCTCTTTGGAAACACAGTGAGTGAGTTGTACACCACAAAATATTATAGTGGAATTCTTTTCATCTTGCCCGTGGTTTTTACCCTAATAATTTTTAGGTGTTTTCCACGTAAATTTCGGTGTCCAGTTTATTCTTTATTTTCGGGTTTTATTATCTCAAATTCCGCACGTGGGACCAACAATCGACACCGACTGGTCTTCGAGTGGGTCTGTCTTGGGGGAATAAAGGGAACTAATGACCACAAGCGAGGACATCTTGTCCGCAGAGTTTGGAGTGTTCATATTTTATTGACCAGACATGAATGGAAACATGTGTCAAAGTGAAAACAACATTTATGAATACAACCATTAGTCTATTTGGTCAATACATAGCTTGGGGTAGGGGTCCAAATTTTGCATGAATAAACCTTCAGCTGTCAATTTTTGTGTTTAGCCCAAGAAGGTTCGTGTATTTGATAATCCAAAGTTAACACCAACATCCACCTTTCCAACGTTACATATAACTGACAACTAAAGTTTTCGACGCGGCGACAATGGCTTTGTTAGCGACTTATAAACGTGGTTTCCGTGTTACTTACCAGAAGATTCCTCCATATCTAGGAGCCCATTTGGTGTGCAAATGTTGAACATTACTGGAACAAACAATCAATCTGAAAACAACATATGTAAGATACCAATATGCATGATGAGTAGGGAAAAAATTCATTATGAGCCAGATTTTATGACTGCACGGTAAAATATCAGGTGAAGCAGATAGACTAGTTGGTAAAATTTGGAACGCTTGGCCCATTCTGTTTAGCCAGATGGTTTGATCAAGATTCTGTTAAATATCAAACAATACGAGGGGGAATACATAGTGGTAGAGTTATTAGTGGAAACCTTCCAACTTTGGAATTTTTGAATGTTATGACTGAACTGGCTTTAGGTTCTATTACATGCAACATTTTGTACAGAGGAATTATACCAGTGAAGAAAGTAAAAAGAGCCGGATATGTAGACTATGAGGCTAATTTTCGATAATTTTGTTGTTCCGCAGCTCGAGAATTTGGTGCATCTGATATCGAACAGAATATGTGAATGAAAGAGGTAACATCGAGTCTGCTTTATTTCAAAAAACCAAGAGAGGGGAAGTAAAAGGCCATAAAAAGTTGGGACAAACTCCTTTCTCTCTGTTATGTGAACAATGAGGGGTTTTATATCAATGATACAACCAGTGAAATGAAAATGCAATAGTAATTCATACACTTAAAAAAGACTCACAGTACATAAGTAACGGTACAATTCTAAATAGAAGTCAATTCTAAAGAAGAAGGATCACCCAATTAAAGTACTATTTCATGTAAAGATACATTATAGCAGTCAGCTGAGTTTAAATATGCAAATCAAATTGCCTTGCAGAGTATGGCATCACGGAGCAGGCGTCATTTCTGGGAGATGTTTAAGTTTTGGGATCATCATGCTGGAGATTTTCACTGGAAAAGGGCCACGAACAGTTCATTTCAAGAGAATTCGAATCTACACCAATTTGTAAAGATGACAATACCAAAAGGGCTTTTGTATATTTTGGACAACACAGCTTTGCGTAAGCAACATGAATGACAAACACGGGATTGAGGAATAAGTAATCTAACAACTAGACAAATGAGGTGCTTGATCCATATGCTTCAATTGGGTAACATGTTCAGCTGAACTTCCAAGGGAGAGGATGAGTATGGATCAAGTGTATCGAGAACTGTCAACGATTATAGACACTTTAAGTGATAATTAATATATCACTACCTCAAAGTCTAGAAAAATTCCACAGGATCAAGCGTTATAAATCCTACTTTATAAAAAGACCTGCAGCTAATTGACCCCAATTTAAATACAAGCGTGTTGCAGCGCAATAAAATGAATCACTTCAAGTAAACACTACATTTTTCAATCTAACAGCACCAGATATACCTCATAAAACTAGCCAAACCACCAAGAAATGATTCAGAAGCAAAACTTAAGGTTACAACACCCTAGGAATCTAGGACATACAAGGAAATACAAGCTTCTAGATCACAGCCTTTGAGATCATCAGTCTGAGCACTCTCAAAAGCCTTTTTGCACTCTTTTTCGCCCCCTGTAAAAAGCAATAAGAGGAATTTCAGTCCCAGTAGCCAGAGTGAGTTCCAAATCAGCAGACAATATCTAACCATCAATTCTCAAAGTCCTGAATGGCTTGCTAAAGAACAAATTTAAAGTACATTACTGAAATTCATATCAATCTGAAATGATAAATAAATGCTGGCTTGAACTCTCTGTAAAGCTATACGGCCCAAACAAATAACTAAAAGCTCCATGACATTTTCTATCCCCATAACTTTCAAGTCCACCCTCAGTTTCAAACATAATTATTTAATTTGATTTGATCAGCTGATTTTCCATCCTGTAGATACAAGATCATACTATGATTGCCAAGTAAAAAGCTAAAGCACAACTCTTTTTTGTCCAAAGGCATCGATCAAACAAGAAATACGACTCAATTAGTCCAAAACTATAGAAAATGTAAACCATAAAGGAAAATACTTCAACAACAAGAGACAAAAATCTATGTTAGGTTACAATTAAACTACGAGTTTCTTTGAAAATCTAAGCAAGAAACTGAAATCAAACATGAAATGCGGAGTAACTCAATTTTACATTCTCATTGGGCAAATATTCACTATCAATCAGCCCAACTGAACCCTAACAAAAAAACCGCAATCTTTACCGGAAGAAAACAAGAAAAACCCTAAAAGTGATTTAACTTCACCTATCGAAGGATCGAAAAAAGCTGCCACATCAAAGGGAGAATGTTTCCACTCATTTACAATAGCGGTCGGCCTTCTTCTTCACGCGATCGTCGAGGGCCTCCTCAACGGACTTGGATTTGGCATTAGGGTCGTACCCGAATTTCTTACATTCGACGGGGAACAATTCATCGTACTTCATCTTCTTCGCCGCGTCGATGGTGTACACCTCCCCCGCATCCGGACCCGGATCCAATACATTCAAATTCGGGTCATCAGACAATACTGAGTCGTCGACCAGGCTCTTCTTGTTCTTGTTCTTCTTCTTCTTCTTTTTCTTCTTGTCTATGGCTTTGTCTCGGGTGGCGAGTTCGCCCCCTTTGAAAGCGAGCCTTCCGCCCCGCACCCTCTCGTAGGCCTCCGACATTCTTGAAGATCTTTGAAAATTGATTTGGGGTTGGGGTGTATCATATCTATTTCATCTCATCTCACAAATATGTAATAATAATTTCTTTGATTCACAATTATTTCAACCTAGTTCGACTCGATTTACGTTTGGAAAAATGATAATTTTGGTCTCATTGTTTTCCAAAAAAATTACTAAAATTAATAAAACATTGAAAATACTAATGATTTAAGTTACATGCGTGACATCGTTCGTTAGCTGTCACCGTAAAAACCAATGAAGCAAACGATTGAATATTATATCATTCAAAGATCATTTGTGACAATCTCGTGCCGATCCGTCGATTTTGGAAAGACAACACTGAATGTTTTTTATTGTATCTAGTACGGTCTCCATCTCTTTTTCTTTATAGGATAAGATAAAGAGTCACAATAATAAGATAAGAACATCCAAATATGCGTTTCGGTCGACGCTGGTTGTAAAGGCATTGCCTTGAACCAGCCGATGGATGACACATGACAAGTATTTTCCGTTTGAATTTGAGCAAGTTGGTCAAATCTTAAAAAAAAAACCATTCACACATGACAAAATATCAATAGATCAGAGTAGTGCTCACAAAATAGTATCGAATGAACCAAAATATGCATACGAATCTAGAGTTTACTTTGCCGTTTGAAGTCTATTTGGCAGTCTGAAGCCCTATAGTTGAAAGATGATGTATATGCTCACTTTCTGAATTTCCATTAATTTTATAAGTGGAATTTGTGTATCAAGTAGATTGAGAGAATTGATTACAAAATAAAATATATAAATAGTTAATATGATATAATAATATATGTTGTATTTTATTTAGCACAAAAAATCATGTGATACTGTTTCACGAGTCAATTTTAATAAGACAAATTTCTAACTCGACTGATTTATGAAAAAAATATTATTTTAATTTTAAATATAGATCGGATTGACACGTGTCACGAAATTTGGTCAATTAATCCTTTTCACACAAAAAATTATTCTTTACTTAGATGATCAATAGGTATATGACGATGCATATTATGGTTTGTGTACATGTTATGGGGATACTATGAAGGATTAAATTTATAAGTTATTTTAAAATGTCAAAAAAGAATTCGCCCGTTCTCAACAATATTTATCTCCAAATTTTAAACTATTGAATACAAATATTATACTAATAAAAAAATTCTAATTCATATAACTTCAAAAAGTAGGTTTAGAAGGGGAGAGACGCTGCTAGGCAAGCTAGGTCTCGGTGAATTAAACACGCGTGCGCACCCGCTCGGCTCGGTGAGGTGAGGTATGATCTTTGACCAATGTTAATCTTTTTGGACTAAATTTATTTGAGGAATAAATTTTGTTGGTGTCCGAACAGAAGCTGGCGCGCCCTTGCGCGTGTTCTTGCGCGGATGTGCACATTCCAGTGCACGAGAACAGAAGGCATCGCGCGGCCGCACATGATGTCGCGCAGCCGCGCGCGTCACACTGGTTTTCAGTGTGCGCAAATAGAATCATGCGCGCGGCCGTGCGTATTGTCGCGCGGGTGCACGCGCGCCTCTGGTTCTGAATGCTCCAAACACCATACGCGTCTTTTGGCTTTGGTTCTTCAGAAAGTCGATTGCCTTTTGTGCAGATTGATGTTATCCAAGCCATTGCATACATGAATGGGTGTCCATTCATCCATAGGGTGTGTCCCTACTCCAATGGTTGCGTTCTTTCACCGAATCAACACGTATATTCAACAAAGGATGCACCTTTGTTTGGACACCTTTGATGCTCTATAAATATCCATTACATGCATTCATTTGGGGACTTTTGCATCGAATTCCTTCTACATATTGCTGCAAAATTTTCGTTTCTACTCACTTGAAAGTTATTACAATTTTTGTTCGTTGCAATCAAGAGTTTGTTGTGCTACTACTCTTGATAGAAGTCGTTGTATCTTAGAGATGATTGCCATTAACGTAAAGCACTTGTATACGGGCAATATCGTCTTGCGGATAAATGATTTATCCTTGCCTCGGCTTAAAGAATTGTTGTTGTTGCTCTGTTCCAGAATTTCGAGAAGTGCACATCCCAAACAGCAAGCGCAAGATGATAGTTCGTGTTCTACATCTCTGAATTCTGAAAATGTCAAGCACATCATTCACTCATATGGTTACTGCTCCCGCTCATGGTGAAAAGCCATCGAAGTTCACCGGTGTCGACTTCAAACGTTGGCAACAGAAAATGCTGTTCTATCTCACTACCCTGAGCCTGTCTCGTTTTTTGAATGAGGATCCACCTACAGTTGCAGAAGATGATACCGACACACAACGAAAAAACGCTGTGGAAGCATGGAACCACAGTGATTTTTTGTGCAGAAACTATATATTGAATGGACTTGATGACACACTTTATAGTGTCTATTGTTCAGTCAAGACTGCGAAGGAACTATGGAACTCCTTGGAGAAAAAGTACAAGACGGAGGATGCGGGTATGAAGAAGTTCGTTGTTGGTAAATTCCTGGACTTCAAAATGACCGACTCCAAAACCGTGATTAGCCAAGTGCAGGAATTTCAGATCATTCTTCATGACTTGCTCTCTGAGGGGATGTTGTTGAATGAGCCCTTCCAAGTAGCAGCACTCATCGAAAAGTTGCCGCCTATGTGGAAGGACTTCAAAAACTATCTCAAGCACAAGCGCAAGGAGGTGAAACTCGAAGATCTAATCGTGAGACTTAGAATCGAGGAAGACAACCAAAACTCTAAGGCCAAGACATATAAAAGGGCGATGGAAACTGAAGTCAAAGAAAATCTAGCGGAATCCAGTACGAGTCACAAAAGAAAGCGACCGTACAATGACAAGAAACAAGGAAAATCCAAGAAGTTCAAAGGGGATTGCTTTAATTGTGGTAAACCGAACCACATGGCCAAGGATTGTCGTCTTCCAAAGAGAGACAATAAAAAGCAGAAACAAAGGCAAGAAAATGTCGTCGAAGAACGGTATGTACCAGTTGATATTTCGTAACTTAATTTATCTGTTGTTGTATTTGAAGCCAACTTGGTGGACAATCCAAGAGAGTGGTGGATAGACACCGGATCTACTAGCCACATTTGTGCCGACAAGGAGATGTTCTCATCCTACTCTCCCATCAGTGAAAGGAAACTATTTATGGGAAACTCTACAACGTCTGATGTTGTAGGAGTTGGAGAAGTAGTGCTGAAGATGACTTCAGGCAAAGAAGTAACGCTCAAGAATGTACTGCATGTGCCGGACATTCGGAAGAACTTGGTTTCTGGTTCTTTGTTGAGTAAGGCCGATTTTAGGCTTGTGTTCGAATCGGACAAATTTGTATTAACCAAGAGTGGTGTTTTTATAGGCATAGGGTACCAAGATAATTTTCTCTTTAAGATGAATGTAATGAATGTTATCCGCCAAGAGGCGAAGAATAAAGTTATAAATTCTGCGTACTTGATTGAAAGTCCAAACTTATGGCATGAAAGATTGGGACATGTTAACTTTAACACGTTGCAAAGACTTGCAAACCAAAATGTAATACCTACATTTAAAAAGGATCCACAACACAAGTATGAGATCTGTGTTAAAGCAAAAACGGCTAAGATCCCTTTTCCATTCGGTAACGAGAAGTACTACGCCGCTTGAGTTAATCCATACTGATATATGTGATTTAAAACATGTACAAACTCGAGGTGGGAAAAAGTATTTCATAACATTTATTGATGACTGCACAAGGTTTTGCTATGTATATTTATTGAAAAGCAAAGATGAAGCTATAGAAACATTCAAAGTTTATAAGAATGAAGTCGAGAATCAATTCAGTTCAAAAATCAAAATGGTTAGAAGTGATCGAGGTAGAGAATATGTTGCCCCGTTTGAAGAATTTTGCACAATATCTGGCATAATTCATCAAACTACAGCCCCATACTCACCTCAATTAAATGAAGTAGCAGAACGCAAGAATCGTACTCTTAAGGAGATGATGAATGCGTTGTTGATAAACTCAGGCTTACCTCAAAACTTGTGGGGGGAAGCGATTCTCTCAGCAAACTACATTCTCAATAAAATACCACTCAAAGGAAACGTTGAGACTCCATATGAGAAATGGAGAAAACGTAAACCATCTTACAAATATCTCAAAGTGTGGGGGTGTTTGGCTAAAGTAGAAATACCAAAGCCAAAGCAAGTTAAGATTGGGCCTAAAACAATTGACTGCATCTTCATTGGATATGCAACTAATAGTAGTGCATATCGGTTCTCAGTGCACAAATCTGAAATACCTGATATAAATGAGGGAACGATAATTGAATCAAGGAATGCTATATTCTTTGAAAATATGTTTCCTTGTAAAGAAAAGAAAGAATCCCGTCTAAACAAAAGACCTTATGAAACTACGATTGCACCTTTTCAAAGCAATGAAGATATAAGGCGCAGTAAGATAGCAAAGGTTGAAAATTCATTTGGTCCCGATTTTCTAACGTACATGTTAGATAATGAACCAAGAACTCTTCAAGAAGCTCTATCAAACCCATAAGCTCCTTTCTGGAAAGAAGCAATGAAAAGTGAAATAGAATACATAATGTACAACTACACATGGGAGTTAGTTGATCTTCCTTCGGGTTGTAAACCTTTAGGATGCAAGTGGATCCTTAAAAGAAAATACAAAGAAGATGGATCTATATATAAATATAAAGCTCGATTGGTTGCCAAAGGGTTTAGACAAAAGGAGGGATATGATTTCTTTGACACCTACTCTCCAGTTACGAGGATTGCATCCATTCGTGTTCTCATAGCCATTGCAGCATTGCATGACCTTGAGATTCATCAAATGGATGTTAAAACAGCCTTTCTAAATGGAGTATTGGAAGAGGAAATCTATATGGAACAACCCGAGGGGTTTGTCATACCCGGACAAGAGAAAAAGGTGTGTAAACTTGTCAAGTCTCTATACGAACTCAAACAAGCACCTAAACAATGGCATGAAAAAATTGATACTACAATGATATCAAATGGTTTCAAAATCAACGAATGTGACAAGTGCGTCTACATTAAAGGAAATGAAAATGTTTTGTAATTGTTTGTCTTTATGTAGATGACATGTTAATCATGGGAAATAATCATGAATTGATCATGAATACTAAGAAAATGTTGAGAAAACATTTTGATATGAAAGACTTGGGGTTATGTGATATAATATTGGGGATTAAAATCTCTAAGAATTCTGAAGGAATTATATTGTCACAAACTCACTATGTTAAAAAGATTCTTGAAAGATTCAAGGCACTTGACAATCATTCGGCAAGAACACCTATAGATTTAGGAGTTAATTTAGCAAAGAATCGAGGAGAACCTATTGATCAACTGGAATATGCAAGGATGATCGGTAGTCTAATGTATTTGAATAATTGTACCCGACCAAATCTTGCACATTCTGTAAATAAGTTAAGTAGGTTTACAAGTAATCCAAATAAGGATCATTGGAAAGCCTTGACAAGAGTGCTTGGATATTTAAAATACACCATGAACTTTGGATTGGTATATACAAAATATCCAGTATTATTGGAAGGATACTGTGATGCAAATTGGATTCTGACACAAAAGACTCCAAGTCCACAAGTGGATATGTATTCACAATTGATGGAGGAGCGGTATCATGGAAATCTTATAGGCAAACATGTATAGCTCGATCCACTATGGAATCTGAGCTCATTGCTTTGGACAAAGCAGGAGAAGAAGTCGAATGGCTAAGAAACTTCCTAGAAGATATTCCTTGTTGGAATAAACCAGTGTCTTCTATTGTTATTCATTGTGATAGTCAATCAACAATAGGAAGAGCACAAAGCAGTATGTACAATGGTAAGTCTCAACATATTCGTCGAAGACATAATACCATAAGACAATTGATCTCAAATGGGGTTATTTCTGTTGAATATGTGAAATCAAAGGAAAACCTAGCGGATCCTTTTACTAAAGGTATAAATCGAGATCAATTGTACAAACTAATAAGAGGAATGGGCTTGAAAGCCACAAAATAAAAATGTTTATAGCGGTAACTCAACTTTGTGAATTGGAGATCCCAAAACCTTGGTTCAATGGGAAAACTAAGTTATAAATATTGGTTGAACACTTGAAAACAATGAAGGCTCATTCCTAAAACGTCCAAGTAAAGTGTACCTGCAACATGTGGTGAGGTTAAATTTTCTTTTTAATCATTCCTATACCTAAGAGGTAGAGTATGGCAGGATACTCTTGATAGGAGATCACCTATATAAGTGCGAAGTGATGGCCGCTTCAAGAACACTTATGAATCTAAGATATGGTCCAGGGTCGAAACGGACACAACATGAGAACAAAATATGTTAGAATTATTGTTGTGTAAATAATGTTGACTTGGTTTACATAAACGGTTGAATAGTTCAAGACATCACGTCACTAAGCAACTAGTAAATCCGATAGTATTTTACTACGGAAGGTTCAAAGCAAAAATCTACCTTTCCCGATGCAATAATAGTTCATAAGAACTTTCAAGTGAATCTACATCCATGCATTAATTTCATCCAGGTGGGGGATTGTTAGAGAAAAGGTGAATAAAATGGAAATTTGGTTGTCCCACATTGTAAGCCTAGAGAAAGTTACTCCTCCTTATTAGTTCTAGTGTGGACTATGGGTTTGGGCCCCAAGGGATACCGAAGTTTTTAGAAGGGGGAAGACGCTGCTAGGCTAGGTCTTGGTGAATTAAACACACACAAGCGCGCCTGCCCGGCCCGGCTCGGCACGGTGCGGTGAGGTGAGGTGTGGTCTTTGATCAATGTTAATCTTTTTGGACCAAATTTATTTGAAGGAATAAATTTTGTTGGTGTCCGAACAGAAGCTGGCGCGCCCTTGCGCGTGTTCTTGCGCTTCCAGTGCAGGAGAACAGAAGGCATCGCGCGGCCGCACATGATGTCGCGCAGCTGCGCGCGCCACACTGGTTTTCAGCGTGCGCAAACAGAATCATGCGCGCGGCCGCGCGTATTGTCGTGTGCGCGCGCGCGCCTCTGGTTCTAAATGCTCCAAACACCATACGCATCCTTTGGCTTTGGTTCTTCAGAAAGTCGATTGCCTTTTGTGCAGATTGATGTTATCCAAGCCATTGCATACATGAATGGGTGTCCATTCATCCATAGGGTGTCCCTACTCCAATGGTTGCGTTCTTTCACCGAATCAACACGTCTATTCAACAAAGGATGCACCTTTGTTTGGACACCTTTGATGCTCTATAAATATCCATTACATGCATTCATTTGGGGACTTTTGCATCGAATTCCTTCTACATATTGCTGCAAATTTTCGTTTCTACTCACTTGAAAGTTATTACAATTTTTGTTCGTTGCAATCAAGAGTTTGTTGTGCTACTACTCTTGATAGAAGTCGTTGTATCTTAGAGACGATTGTCGTTAACGTAAAGCACTTGTATACGAGCAATATCGTCTTGCGGATAAAAGATTTATCATTGCCTCGGCTTAAAGAATTGTTGTTGTTGCTCTGTTCCAGAATTTCGAGAAGTACACATCCCAAACAACAAGAATCATATTAATCGACACTGTTATCGGACATTTTGAGATTAAAAAATTTTAACTAAGGAAATTTATTTAATAAAATAAAAAATATGAATTTTTATTATTTATTAGCATTTTCCCCGATAAAAACACACATTACATATGAGGGTTTTTCCCTAGCTTTACATCTTTTTTTATACTTCTCCTATTATTTGTCCCTTATGCATCGGAGAGGTCACGTCATCGTAGATTCCGACGTCCCTTAATCGGTTTGTCCATGGTTTTACGTGGATCATGTCTTTCATATGTGTATGTAAAATCTTCCAAAACTAGATTGTACAGCTAGAAATATGCACACTTGGGATGGGTGATTGAAAAGGGAAATGATTCAAAGATATAAGTAATATAATTATTTTTAACTCTAATTATTATAGAACTCGGGTCAATGCGAAATGAAACAAATATACCAAATCTTATCGATCATACCAAATGATGTATGTATACGTTGTTTTTGGTATATTCAAAATGTATGACTTGTTCTTTAATTATTGATTTGATGCATGGTTCCAAAATTTAGATTCCTGTTTCAAATAAATTTGTAATTGAATAAATTTGCTAAAATTCATAATTTTTTTAGCCAGGAGAAGTATAGATTATTATATAATAGATAAATAAAAATAATGGTATTGCCAAAAAAATTCCCACCATTGAATGACGATATCACTTAACATACATTTCTTTATTAATTTATATCACAAAAGCCAAATATTTATATTTTCAGATTTTTTATTAAAAAAAAAGAATATTTTCAGTTATCGCCCGCGTTTCATTCTCCAACGACCTTTTATTTTCGGATAAAATACTTTAATTTCAAAAATATCTCTATTTGAAAAATAGAAAAATGAAACGAAACGATAAAGGAAACTGAAGCGTAATCCATGCAATCAGATGCTGGAAATTTTCCTTCCCTTCCCGAAATCACACAATTTAGAAGAGTTATGCGCATTGTATAACCGATTGCATAAAAGGGTGATTTCTGTTTGTTCATAATTTGCGCGATGAGCTCTGGAGATGGAGCCTCCCAATCATCTTCCAAGAAATCCAAGAAACCTAGATGTAAATTTATTCGTTTTTCATTTTTTAGGATGTAATTTATAATCCGTGCGTTGTATTTTATGTGGGATTTTGATAATCTATTTATTAATTTTTTTCTTGAATTTATCTGATATTTTTTAAAAATTCCATTTTTTTTTCAGATTCTAGGTTTACCCAGCAAGAACTTCCTGCATGCAAGCCGATTCTAACTCCAGGACTGGTAAGATTTTCAGTACTTTATCTAAGTTTATTGTCTTCTTATGCATTTCCATTAAAATTGTTGATTAATTAGCTAATTGTTGTATCTTTTTATTCGATTCAGGTTATATCAACTTTCATCTTTATTGGCATTACCTTTATTCCAATCGGCCTCTCCTCTTTGTCCGCATCTGATGGCGTAAATATTATATTTATATCGTATATTGACCGCTATACTTCAATATTTTGAGTAGGGACGGAATCAGGATTTTGATTTCCTCTTAGTTTTTGGGATGCAGCTGTTCCTTCTGGTTCTGTCCTAATGTACTGTAATTTTAGTCTAAATCTAGTTCAGCTACAATGGAGCCTCCCGTATTCGATTTCATGTTGGTTTGCTTACTGATATCGTGAGTAAGTTGAGTGGGAAAGTCAAGCATACAAATCTGTTGGTCTCTCTGTTATGTAGAATGGTGATGATTATTTTAGTATGAATCAGCTTGAGTGGTGGTGATGAGACTGGAAGTTTTGAAAAGTTGGGCATAGAATTTCAAACATATTTCGTTATAGAGTTCATCCTGACTCTTGGTGACAATTTTCAGATATATTTGATGCCTATGGCTGACTGTCTGTTTGTTTAACATATTGGTAGGTTGTTGAACAGATACGATGAGGTTTGCATTTCTTCAAATGTCAATGATGATGAAGCTGCACATCTGGAGAGGATTGGACATATCCAGGATGCCAGAACGAACAAAACCTGTACCAGGACCTTGATTGTTAGCCTCGTTTTTGTGCTTTAATAGCCTTTTTAATCCCTTTTCGTTCTGTTACTCTGGTTGAATTAAGTGTTTGAATAGTCAATTGTCCCCAGGTTCCAAAGAAGATGAAGCAGCCAATTTTTGTGTACTATCAGCTGGATGATTTCTATCAGAACCATCGCCGGTTCGTAAAATTGTTTGTTTCATTTATTTTAACTATTTTTTTAACTCTCCTTTTGAGTTAAATTTCCTATTCTTGATGCAGATATGTAAAAAGTAGAAGTGATGAGCAGTACAAGAGCCCAGAATATGAGCAAAAGACAAAGACATGTGAGCCAGAAGCTTTCAGTGATGATCGCAAGCCCATTGTTCCTTGTGGTCTAGTCGCATGGAGTTTATTCAATGACACATACGCCATTTCAATAAATGGGAACGCCATACCAATCAACAAGAAAGACATCGCATGGAAAAGCGACAGAACACATAAATTCTGATCCAATGTATATCCGAAAAACTTCCAAACTCGAGGCCTTATTGGGGGCGCAAAACTCAACGAGAGCATACCCGTTAGTCCAACTTCACCTCATACTTATTGGCGATTCCAGTGATTCAATGGAGAGAGGGGATGAAAGGGAGGCAACTTGATTTATTTTTTAAAAAGTTAAATCATGTTTTTTAACTTTAAGAGAGAAATTTTCCCCCTTAGCTCCTCCTATCTTTATCTATATGCACATATTTTCCTATCTTATCTGCAGTTGAGTGAACAAGAAGATCTTCTTGTTTGGATGCGAACAGCAGCATTGCCCAATTTTCGGAAACTCTACGGGAGGATTGAGACTGATCTCGAAGCCAATGGGAAGATAACAGTAGTGATAGAAAATAACTACAACACCTATTCTTTCGATGGGAAAAAGAATTTAGTGATATCTACAACAACTTGGATCGGCGGAAAGAACGATTTCTTGGGAAAAATTTACATCACAGTTGGTGGTATTTGCATGTTTCTTGCTATAGCTTTCATCCTCGTGTATCTCCTCAGGCCAAGGTGTCTAGTTAATGTGCAGATTCAGTTAAATTTTAAGAGTTTGGGTCAATGAAGTGAAGCTAATTATATTTAGTTTTGATGATCTGTGCAGGCCTTTAGGGGATCCAGCATACTTGTCTTGGAACAAAGATCCTGCCTCTTACTAATTTTTTAAATTCTTAATCTTTGATACGTAATTATTAACTAGGATGCGATGTTTCACTTGTCAAAATTGTAATAAGATGTAAGAAATCTTCTAGTTCTAAGTGGGTTGCAGGTATAAACATGAAAGGCAATTTTTGTCTGCAAATCTAGTGGTTAAGCACAAGATCAATAACAGACAAATCTCAAACTCGATCTTCCACAAATAAGAAAACAAAAATTTTAACATTTGTTATAAAGCGGGGTCTTTGTTCGTGATTTATAAACATGATGGAATTGATTTATTTACAATGTGTATCAGTAATTACAAAAGTTAAAAATTCATATATCTTAACGGGGAAATTTTATTTATTTTTTGTTGGTATGTTTCACTTTTCGACGTTGGTCATTTATGTCGTGAAGTTTCAAACATAATACATTATTCTTTTAACAATTATAGTCTTTTTTATCGTGGTTGATGTGAAATCATTGGAGCAGTGATGTGTCGTTCCAAATCAAAACTTTCATTAAAAGATATATAAAATTGTTAAAAATTGGAAGATACGTTATTAAGATTGAAATTTAATAACATAGAAGAACAAAATCACAAAACGACACACATATAAGACAAAAATATATATTTTCTCTTAATAATAATAATAATAATAGTTTTATTTACTCTCCGAAAAGTATTTATAACACTCAACCTCATCCAATTAGACAATTGCTAGATAAATTTATCTTTACAACTACTTTTTTTTTTAAAATTACAAAATCTTGATTTATATCAAAAAATTTAAATGCAAATTTTTTGTACATCAACAACTAAAAATTGTATTTTTAAAAACAGTAAATAATTTAACATTTTTAAAATTTGCCATATTTTGTAAACATAAAATAATAAATATCTCAAGGTTTCGTAGGTACATAAAATTTTAGTTTTTATTTTTTTACAAATATATCAAAATATTGGGATGTATAAAATTTCTGAAAATCAAAATTTATACAACAATAAAAAATATATTTATATTATCAAAACTTTAAAATAAATTTTTTTCTAAAATATTTATATGAATTAAAAATTTTATAATTTTTAATTAAGTTAAATTTATGAAACAATAAAAAATATAAACTTTAAAATAATGTTTTTTCTAAAATATTTGTATGTATTAAATTTTTTTATAATTTTTAATAAAATTACATTTTTAACATATTTAACTATACAACATGTCAGATATTTGCTAACTAAATAAAATATATTCAAAATTTTAACGACTTTGTAAATTAGTTATTTATTATGATAGAAAAATTAAAGATTTACTTTTACAATATATATTTATTTTAAAATATAAATATATATATATATATATATGTAATATTTTAATTTTTTTTAAATAAATAAACATAATTAATTAAAAATATGTTTATAATACTAAGTAATTTATATCAAATTAAACAAATTAAAATGCGAACTTAACTTAAATTGGTTGAATCAATTATTGAAAATAAATCAAATTGATATTTATTTTACAAATATATAAAATTATTAGGATGTATAATAATTTATGCAACAATAAAAATAATAAATTTATATTATAATATTTTAAACCTGTTTTCTAGCAAATTTTCATGTATTATAAATTTTCTAATTTATAATTAATTATACTTTTAATTTAACATGTTTAAATATACAACAACTAAATAAAATATATTCAATATAATAACTTTGAAAATTTAATTGTTTATTATGATTAAAAAATTGTTTGTTTCACAAAAATTAATTCTAATAATCAAAATAGCAAAATTAAAGATTTAAAATATATGTTGGATACAATAATTGTTCCAGATGAGTAGAGTATTCAAAACGTGATACTTTAAATATTGTACAATTTAAAATATTAGAGTCACATAATTATCATTAGATATAAATTTTGACCAAATGGCAAGCGCTAAGTCTTACAATAGGTATCGGAGCAAAGATCACGAGTTCGTTCCCATTGACGGCAAGAAATATAATTATTGAGATTAAGATTGTTTAGTAGGTCTCTTGTGAGACTGTCTCACGAATCTTTATCTGTGAGACAGGTCAACCCTATCGACATTCACAATAAAAAGTAATACTCTTAGCATAAAAAGTAATATTTTTCATGGATGACCCAAATAAGAGATCTGCATCACAAAATACGACCCGTGAGACCGTCTCACACAAGTTTTTGTCAAGATTGTTTGGTGATTGCTTCAATTACTGTACATGTTAAAAGATTAAATTTACAATGTTACCAAAACACTAAATGATTTATATCAAATTAAACACATTAAGAACTTAAATTGTTTCGATCAGCTATTGAAATCAAATCAAATTTATCTCTTAACAAAATTTAAGGTGTATTTTAAATTATATAGTTAAATAATGAGGTTATAATTATTATATAAGGCAAAAATTATTATTAAAATTTGAAATATAATTATTATAGTAATTGATGTGAAAAAAATGAAGGATAATTTTGAAAATATATAAAATGATAAGTTGTAGTGTGATTAATACAAATTACACTTTCCGATAATTATATAATTATGTCCCTCCTCAGTTCTTACTGCTTAGTAATTGTTATTATTGATATTATTATTATTATTATTTTATTATTATTATTTTATAATTAAAGAAAACCGATATATATATTCAAAATTTCCAAAACTTGAACAGATCCCGTCAGAATTTCAATTTCATCGATTCCGAAACGGAGACTGCAATTTTCAGGTATCTCTCTCCTTCGCTTCTTTCTCTCTAGCTTCTCGCGGCTCCATTTTTCTTGTGCTTCATCGAATCTGCGGGTTCGGCCCATGCCAGTAAGGTGTTCGACCAAAATACTCCAGATTTTTTTTTTTCTGTAAGTACCTAATAATCTGAAAGGATTTGACTCAGGGGATACATAATGTTCATTTTTGCTTCGGAACGGATTTGATGAAAGTTTTTGTTTTTGCTGAATTTACTTGTTTTTTTGCTTTGTTGTTTTTGTTGATTTTAGATGGAGGCGATTTATGCAAAGCTCTACAGCAAATACTCCAAGCTCAAGGTCTCTCTTTCTACCACTATGTACTTTGTGTGTTGGAGATATTTGGACTATTGCGAAGGAAAATGGTGGCTTGAGTAAGTAAATATGGGAATCATTTGAAATTGAGTTGAGGAACAAATAAGGGACAGATTTGAACTATTTATTTTCGTGATTGGGTATGATTAGAAATTCATGTAAGTGACCTTTCATCTGGCGGTGGAGTAGTGAGGTCTTAATGACCTGTATTTGGAATAGGCAGCTTGTCGTCGAAACATCCGGATTTTGAAAATTTTTTCTTCCATATTCTCTTGTCATTTTAGCTTATTACTGACATTGCTGTTTCTTTAGTCGTTGTTTGTTCGAAGTGATAATATCCAGGCACATATTTTGTTCATCTCAAGCAACAACTTGTGCTCAATTGTTTTTGGTTTTAAATGTGCCATGGAAACGGTTTGTCATTGATTTTCAAAGCACCTGAGCGAGATGGGGAATTTGTATTAGGGAAATTATGAATTTTCCTGGTCTCAAAAGTGTCTATTCTGTTTTTACAAATCAAAATCAGAACTCTGTCCCCTAGGGTTCGGTAAGAACAACCTGAGCATTTGTCTCTCCTGAATTGGAGTTAAAGTCTATAGAGTATACTGTGTTACCTACGAGTCATTCGGAGTTATTTCTTGTGCTCGAGAACTACCACATCGGTACTAATTTCATGCCTCTCTGCTGATCTTTTGAGAGAAGGCTAGCTCTATCGGTGCAGCTCTCAACACTGTTGTGCTTGGTTGCTGAACCAGCTGCTGGGCTAATTTTGTTTCCCATTTACTTTATTTCATTTATACACCATTTCATTAATTGTAATGTCTTAACATTATATATGTGCGATTGTATGGAATTGAGTTTTATTGTTATATTTGAGCTACTTCTTTCTTATTTTGTCAGAAAGAAAAAGAATCCCCACTAGACAAGCTAAATCGCGAGCAAGAACTAAAATTCATGAATTATGTTGCTGGTATAACATCAACTTACTCTCTTTCTTTTTCCCCTTTTTTGTTCTGTTTTCTTTGCTGTTTAGCTTCTTGTTGGTCATTTCATAGTTTAAAAACCGTACATGCATCCTCCCTTATTTTATGTTAATGCGCGCTCTTTATAATTACTCAGGAGTTATGATTTTTCTCATGTGTTCAATACTTCTCTTAAATGTAGCTGCAGATGAAATGATAGAATACTTGAAAAGTGAAAACGACAAGCTACGTGGACAAGTAGACGACTTGAAAAGTGAAAACCACAACCTACGTGGTCAAGTAGACGACTTGAAAAGTGGACTGGCTGATACAAGGCACGCATTTATTCATTACCATGTGGTAATCTTTAGGTATTAGTGTATTACCAGATCTCGTTTCATTTTTGCACATATTTTGGCTACAGATCTTCTAGTGATGAACAACATATTCAGTGCCAAAAGCTTTTGATGGAAGAAAATCAGAAAAGTAAGGATACATCATCATTCTCTTTCAAGTCATGAATGCAATAGTTGTGACCATGAACTTTCTGTACTTCTTTCCTAAGTTAAAAGTCCAACAGTTGCTATCATTGCATCATAGTGTAGATTTTGAAGACTTCTGTTTAACTGCTGACTGACCTCTGAAGTAGGGAACATTTTCTCACAGAACCCAATTATACCATTACTAACCCTGGAAAGTGGAAACTGTCTTTTAATCTGAATATGCTTGGATATTCCAAAACCATAGGTAAATAAGGCCTTGACTTATCATTATCACGACCAATTTTTGGTTCATAAAGATGAGTTATCTTTTGTTATCGTGCTTGTTACTCGGGTAGAATACTCTTCATATTAGCACTCTTGTCACTTGGTTAAAATACTCTATCACATGAGCTTAAAAAAACTCTTTATGGTACCCTTGCGTTCTATTGTTACTTATTATTTCAGAAAGTTCCTCAAGACACTTGCTTTGTGTCAGTTCTAAATAATTTGTGTTCCATGATATTGTAGACAAGGAACTCTCCAAAGAAATTTCAAAGCTTCGGAAGGTTGAATTACAAGAATGCTCAAACTGTCCTGTGAATCAGGAAATTGAAAGCGAGCAGCGAACTTCACATCAAGATTCTCCAGCTGAAGGAACATCTAGCAAGTATGTACTTAGATCAGCAAAAAAACGTAAACTTGAGCGTATAACTGAAGGCACAGCCAATGCTCATGTTGATGGGGAGCATGGGCGTCCGACAGATTGTGCTCCTCTGAGCATCCAACAGGTATGTACATTGAATTTAGTTTACTAGAAGCGTGCCATTCTACTTTAGCCTAACTATTATTATGTCAATGATCCAGCGTGGTTGTCAAATGAAGATCAACAGTCCAGGTATGTTCCAAAAGGCAAACATATCGCTTGTATCGACATTAATCGCTTATCTCGACATTGTCCGGCAACCTTGAAATTTACTTGCTATTTTGATGGTGGGTGGTGATGCCACAGACAGTAACGCTGTTTACTGCATGTTTCAATGCCTTGTCGAGTCAGTACATGGCATGAAATTCTCCCCTCGTAAACAAAGTAGTAAACCATGCATACAGGCGCTACACCAATCAAGTGGTAATCTTCAATTATGCTGGGCTATATACTAGGATTATTGAGGTCAAATTTACATTACAAATAGCTGATTCTCTTACCCGACTCACTAGAATTTTCTCTAGCAGGTTATTCTTTCAGTTTGACATGGGTACCTAACACGCACGGAGAAGCAGAACTCGTATACCGGGTGCTGTCGTTAGGGACGTTTGAAAAAGTGGCACCAGAGTGGATGAGGGAGATGTTGTTGTTCAGCACAAGCATGTGCAACATCTTTTTCGAGAGGCTTTCCCGTGTTATCAAATGTTAATAATAAGTTTTACGAAGTCATCTTTGTACGTTTGTATGATCCTGTTCTGTATGATTCTAATTGTCCCAATTTGAATCTTTGGGTGAATAGACATCAAACTGAAGGGAATTGATTTGACAATAGATTCCGACAATGATATGTTTGATGAATCTTAAGTACTCACAATTGTTAATATTATTTTGCGTACGTTTCACAAGAATGAATCTGAAATTAATCCAAATTTAAATCAAATAATTGTTCAATGGAGCACATTCTAAGATTGTGATTGGGCCGATAAATTTCAAACGATCTGACTGAAATCCCTAGCTTAAATCTACATCATCCATTTCGAATGATAATAAAAAAGAATTTGATACTCTTTATTTGATATAAACATTTTTAGTCTTTTTTATATGATATGGTATGTATTATCTTATTTTCAGTCAGCCACATGTTTATATATACCAGCTTTTTATAAGTTTTTAGTTTGTAAGTAGATTTCGTTTAAAATTAACTGAAAAATACAGTAATTTCTAATCTTGAATGATACATGATTTAACAATTTTAATTTTTTTTTTCATATAATAACTGAAAAATACAACAATTTCAGATATTGTGATACATTAGAAGAAATAATTCTTCACTTCTTAATTCATGTTTTCTTTAAAATCCTCTTTATTCATGTTTTGACATAAAAAGTAAAATTTTTTTGTTGATTATATAAGATTGGACTGTTTAACAAAATTGATCCGCGAGACTGTCGTATAAGAATTTTTATAATATAAAAATCACCAATTTTTACACGTGATCAAAGATTATTACAATTTTTTTCCTCTAATTTAAAACAAGTCCTCATTTTTAAGTCAAACACAGTCAATTCATTCAATATAGAGATAATCGTAATTAATATATGTTATGATGTAATAATTGTTCTGTCGAAACGTGATATTTTAACTAATATAATGATATAAAATTTAGAATATTTGAATTACATCGTTATTATAAACTATAATTTTAAATTAAACAAAAAAGTTCTATCCTACAATACAATAAAAATTACACATTTATTAGATTGCTAAAACTTTGATTCCAAAATATTCATCAATTAAGATAATGATGACCAATTTTACCTCATTTGAGATCTGACTAAATTTTAGCAGAAAGTAGCGACTTCATAAGATTAAAAAAAGACAATACGTTTTTGGTTGCAATCGTAATATACTAGAAGGCGATCAACAGAACATAAAAATTTTCTAATCCGCCACCACTGCACTGTACGTCTTTCTTTGGTCTTCCATTTTCCTCCGCCCGAGTTCGTCTTCCCAAATTCTTCCCAATCCGAGAAATCCATTTCTCTGTCTCACAATCGGAAGACATAGCTTCATCTAGATACTCGCGGAATCCAGGATTATTATGTCTTCGCCGGGAACTATCGCCGCCGCCGCTCCGCAGCTTTATTTCTGCTACCAATGCGAGCGGCAAGTCAGCATCACGCCTGAACCGTTGCCAGAGGCGGAGCTTGTTTGCCCGATCTGTCAAGGTGGGTTTTTGGAGGAATCGGACACCGCGCCTCCATCAAACACTAATAACGTCGGACCTAACCGCTCTTTCGAGGAGAGTTTACCGCCTTTCCCCTTTATCTTCTCCTCTTCCTCCGGCAGCGGCGGATTGGAAGCATTTGACGATCTGTCTGCGCTTTTCGGAGACCGATCCCCCAACGAATTTAATCCATATGCTTTTCTGAATAATTACATCAATAATTTAGAGGCGAGGGGGGCAAATATTCAGCTTGTGTTTGAAACGCCTGGAGGAGGTGGAACAGGTGGTGGAGCGGTCGACTTTAGGCTTCCAACGAATTTGGGGGATTATTTCATGGGGCCTGGTTTGGAGCAATTGATACAGCAGCTTGCGGAGAATGATCCAAATCGTTATGGGACACCTCCTGCTTCGAAATCTGTGATGGAGGGATTGCCGGATATTAAAATTAGCGATGAGATGTTGGCATCGGATTCATCTCAATGTGCTGTTTGTAAAGATAGTTTTGAGTTGAATGAGCTGGCTAAACAAATGCCTTGCAAACATATCTACCACAGGGATTGTATAGTGCCTTGGCTTGAGCTGCATAACTCTTGCCCGGTTTGTCGATATGAGTTACCTACCGATGACCAAGATTACGAGAACCGGAAAACAGGGCAGTTGAATGATAATGGTAGAAGGAACAGTGATAGTAGTATCAATATAGGTTTGGGGTCCGGTGGTGGAAGTCTGGAGAGCATTTATGATGACGATAACGCTAATCCACAGACACCAAGGACAGTGGAAAGGAGGTTTAGGATATCGTTCCCATGGCTTCTTAGAGGATTTGGTTCACCAGCAGAAACAAGCGGTAGCGGGGGTGGAGGAGCTGGTAGTAGCGATGGAGGGAACACCAACACCAACACCAACAATAGTAACAGCGGAGCATCCAATCCTAACTCAGGAGGAGGAGGAGGAGGAGGAGGAGGAGGAGGAGGAGGAGGAAGAGGGCAGGCTAGTGAGGAGGACCTCGATTGAAGTATGTCCTTGCTGTGATTTAAGTGTTCTTTTTTTCCCCTCACTTCTGTGTTGAGGTGATGTGCTGTTTTTATCATGTTTTATTGTATAAATGCAGTGCATTATCTTTTGAATGTTTTAAGACAAATTTGTGAAAGTTTTGTTTTTTCTAATTTTGTTGCTTCAACTTATCTGGAATAAAGATGGTAATCAGGTGCAGCCAATCAGCCCAGTGATGGGGCTGTTGGTTGCCATGGACTGACCACTTAGTCTTGGCTTTTGGGTACATTGGGTGTGAGAGAGTTAAAGATTCATATATTAGAAGATTTTTCCAATCAACAAGAGTAATGAATAAAGTAATAAAACGATCTTGGCGTGTTTAACGCTAGGAAAGCAGATGTTATTGTTACGAGTAATACTCCAAAATTTACATTTCTGATGTCGAGGCATATCTCGTGTTAAAGAAACAGGTCGAACATGTTCAATTCTCACTTTTGTGGCTTAAAAATGTTTGGTGGTGGAATAATTTTGTGAATTGTGCCGGTTAGGAAATGCATATTGATGAACAACCAAGTACCACTATCATAGTGCCATAGTGGTTAGTTTTGAAGTTTTTGTGCAATGTAAAAGATTCTTAATTGCAAAAAACAATAACTTGTACGTGGGACTCTCATCATTTTGATTTGTATCCTCCTGTCCTGGATGATCAACTGTTTGAAGATGAATGTATTCGTGCACAGACTGACAGACGTACATACACGGCGAAATGAAAGTGATTAATTTGTTTCCAACATCTTGCTAAACCCCCCTGCCTCCTCATGGCTCATTCCAGGGTCCAGCTTCAGCTACAAGAAAATTTTTACTTGAATCAAATAATTTTCTCCTGTACCGTGTTATCCTGGATTCGTTTGCCTAAATGGCATCTATTACTCACCTTAAACTGCTTGGCATTGATGTTGGACATCCTATTTGTAATAAACTTAATTAATCTCTATCGTGTATTTAGATGAAGACAGTGACTTAAATTATACAATTCACATCATTTCGTGCTTGTTTAAAATTTAAAATACTATATTCTCACTGCTATAATCCAAGGTCAATTCCAAACTTTTTTCATTCGTTTTGTTCATGTTCTACTCCCTCTGTAGTCTTTATCTTTATCAATGGTTTTTGCTACATCATTTGTGTGAGTTTTGCTTGCTTACCGATCTTTCGTAGTTGTGATTGCTCTTCTCCATTGTCGATTCTCGAATATAAATAATTTCAAATAATTTTTGTTAGTCTGTTGACTATTTTGAGTTGAACTGGGTAGTTTGGCAGTTTCTATGACAACTTAACACAATTGATAGCAATTGGCTATAGTTTAATCATATGAGAGCTTAACATTCAGGAACATACGCATATATATGGTTTTTGACAGAATGGGTAGAGAATGTGTTATATATCACATCTTATACGGGCTATTCTTTTGTTTGGAGGCTTCGACCTCACACAGATTTATCCGTGATTCCTGCATTTAAAGAATTAGTGCAGGGGACGAGGAAAGGAAAATTAGTGCTTCTGTCATTGTATTACTCTATAATTATGATATCTTGTTTTGGCAGCAGCTGTGCTGACACTGTACCTTGGTATCCTATCGATGTTGAAGGAATGACGGAATTGAAATTTATATTTGAATTTGCAGAGGATGCGAGTTATGAATACATTAAAAGTTTTTGTTCACTGGATGTTTCTGACCCCAAATTGCATTAATAGTACAACCCTTGCTGACCTTCTCTTTTTACTCTGTCCTTACGTCACACACAGCTTAACTGGTGTGAAACTGGTGGCATTATCATTGGTGGCGACAAATGAGTCTCAGATCTGGCATTTGAAATGGTTGTTTGGTCAAATGTGAATCGAGCTGTGCAAATCAATACTGGTTATTAGAACACTAGTACCTAGTAAAACAATGTCAGGTTAACCTGTTTTTGCAATAAGGATTGTTACTGTTAGGAGCAATGCAAGCGTGCTTGACTACAGACCTGCCATTGTGATACGTTACTGCATGTGTAATGTAACTGCTTTGTGAATGTTCAAGTTTCAGATGCATCGCATTTGTGATGTAATAGAGTTTGTTGTTGTTCAACCTCGTGTTTTTGTCGATTGAATGTTCTCCTACTTTTTCCAGGTAGACTGAGTTAACAAACTGAAGAAACAAAAAGGGTATTTGTATAGAGTAATTCTGGAGCATTTTGCTGGTTGGTTGTGGACAAGAAATAGGTAGCCATCCCTTCAGTTTTCATTTTCTCGCAACCTAAATTTGTTTGGATGTATGATATGTGACTCACCATTTTATTTGATATTTTCCTCCTTGAGCTCTCTTCAAAAAACATGGGCTAAAAACAGATAAATCAAGCAGTTTCTTCTTTTATTATATTTCATTCACAGTTTCAATCATCTCGAATACTTTCTATAATGATTAAATAGTTTGGCATTGGAAAATTTTCCATAAATATTGTAATGATGTCAGTCCATTAGAAACTATTGTGTATGATTTTTATGGTTTGGCCTTCCTCGTGGATTGGAAGATGTATTCTTTATTTATGGAATATTATTCTTCTATTTCTCACTATTAATTTATAATTTTTACAATGTCAATAATAAAAATTAGAAACTAGTGTAATATATTAGTATTTTTAGTGTAAAGGGCAAAAAATGTAACTTGGCTAATAAAGGACCATCCTATGCAATGTCAAGTACTGCTATGTATCTTAATTCTAGCCAAATCGGAATTTTTCTACAGTTAAAGCAAAATATATCATATGGTACATTTTCCTTAAAATTTTGACTATTTGACTCGGTTTTGCTAAATTATGCCATCTCTCATATTTATTCCTAAATTATCTTATTAAGGTCAATAAATTTTCGAATTATCAATTTTGCATTCGTTCGGCCGAATTTAAACTTTTTTTTTTGAAATAAAATGTTGAACCTTATAATAAAATCTTAATATTTTTTATTTCATTGTTCAAACCATAAGTAGCTACTTTTAACCACAAGGGCATGTTTGATGACATAAAATGAGACGAGAATGAACTGAACATTCTTAATTTCATGATGATATTCTTTCACTTGAATCATCAACGAGAATCACATAAACTATCAAGATACAAGATGTGACACTAATAACTATAATCATAGGAAAGAATCCCTTGTTCAAGAATTTCCAAAAGATGAATAATTTATTTGTTCATATGCTAATGCACAATGATACTCTCATATAAATATTTTACATTTAACCAAGTGATTTTCAGTTTTAAATATTTTAAAGTTAACCAAGTGATTTCAGTTACACAATTTATCGTTAAACTCATTGGATTACTGTCTATTCATTCAGACCATGCTCCATAGGCTTTAGCTGCTCGAGTTCAGGAGGTGCGGGAAAGGTCTGCTAGATCAACAGTATCTTCTCCTGAATCATACTCTGTTCTCTCCATTGAAGGAAAATTAACAGATATTGAACATTTGGGGAAGACTCACGAGTTACTGATTAAGGAGACAAAATACAGTGTCACTGATGGCCAAACAAATTTTGAGAAATTCAGAACCGAGGATTCTTGGCCAAATGGAGCTTATTCAGAATGATCTTGTCTTCTTAGGAAAACCCTTTATGCAATTCATTTGAAATTTGATTTGACTCTCAAACTGCTGTGGTTATAAATCAGAATAAACTTGCAGACAATTAGAAAAAAAATCACCAAGAACACTCGGAGAAAATTGATAATGTGCAGGCTTCTTTCACTGTCCAGATTTCAGAATTATCTAAATATATGTAAGGAGGTTGATGCCAAAAAAAGAGAAAGAACGGAGAATTCAAATGCCAGACAAGGTGAAGAAGAAAGGGTGCCTACTAAAGCTAGGGATATTCATACTAAACCCGAACCCGAACCCGAACCTTTCCATTATATTAATTTCAGCTTGAACTGTATCTATTTGATTTCAGATGATTCATAAAGTGAATTTGAATTCTATATTGTGTTGAATTTTGACATCAAAAACGGAGAGATTATTGATTATTTACAAGTTTTATTACAACCTTTAAAAAATATGAAAGTAATAAAATTCAGCAAATATGAAGTTGAGAAGCGCATATTTAAGAAGACCCCTACTAGCGCACATTCCAGCAAACCCTCGTGCACATTTCAGATATGTTACAAGTTATTAAGGGTTTACCGAATTCAGAAAGTCCGTCTTTATTGTTTTATCAGAATATCTATACGGCCTAATGAATCCTGTCGTCGGTGGTCGTATCAACTCTAATTTGTTTCATTAAGTGGTGAAATCATGTTATCAACAAATCCGAGTTTCAGAGAATGTTAACGATATACAAAACAAAAAAACATCCCTGCTATTGAATGTTAGTGCTACAGAAATTTATTACTACGTAATATTTTTGGAACAAGACGAATGATATGTAACATCTTGTACTATATAGGTTATGTGTATGGTACGACTGAGTTATAGTCGTTCAAATATGAACATTCCAAATAATCAATTTAAGGCCTAAAAAACTTTCTTTACATCATCTACTATCTTTTATCTATCTTATCTGAGATTCAAAAGCTTTACCGAAAACTCTCAAACATACGAATAAAGACATATATGATCTATAAAACATATGTTCTGAAGTATTACTCAAAAATTTTCAAATTTCATATTTTATTTCATTGAGTTTGTAACTAAGAGAAATAGTCTTTTTCAGAATATTTATTAGTTAATAAAAGTTGTTGATAAGAGTTTCAGTAAGCAGTGTGTAAGTCCTATTAAAGTTTGTGTTTACAAGTGTTGAAAAAGTGGATTCCTATGGAAACATAAAAATGAGAGAGGTAGGAGACATTCATGTTAGAGTAGGTGTCCGACAAGCCAACTTGTGGCTTGGGCTTTATTGACTCTAATGTAAAACAATCTTTATTTTAATAATATTTTACGATTTTATTCGATTATGGCATTATACTTTATCTGTATACCCATGCAAGCTGCATAGATAAAGTCCTTGAATATACAATAGGTATCACGAGGTCTGCGTCGCAACGTAAGATCATGAAACTCATTAGGAAGTGTATCGTATATTCAAAACAGGTTCCTAGTCGAATCAGCCGCATAAAACAAGGATAAAGGTCGCTCGAGCTTGAGACTAGCATCTGTGGTGTAAGCGCCATGTTTCATTGGCAAGGGCATGGAGATGTCCATTCACACAGATGGGTGATCATGTGATGATGCACTGAACAACCCTCCCTCGGACTATCCAAGTGGTTCCCACTTATCGAGTGGAATAGTCCGCAGTTATGGTTGTACACCATTAGTCCTTTGACCCGGGACAATGTAGGGGCTATACGTACTAGCATGCACTTTGATCCGTTTATCGACTCCATCGAGGGTCATCAGGTGGCGAGGTTGGGTGTAGTTTCGAAATATGTAGGAGCAAATGCATTGTAGTTGGGGATTCACCGTTCGCCTACGGGTGAAGGTATCCTATGTGATCTGATGAGTTAATAGGGCAAGGAGTCTCTGGCCAGAGCAAGAAATGTGTTTTAGGGAAATGTGTTTTCCTAGTTGCACATATCATGCCACTATTAGTACTCAAAGATAAATCGCATTGTTATCGAATTCATATGCAACCCTCGATATACCAATGGTTGCATATTCGATCGGGATATATGTGTTGAAGGGACCGTACTGTACGCTAACCATGACTAAAGGTTCTTGCAGACACTATCAGTGATACCTAGGGGATCATGGGGCGATGCTACTAGACGCTTTACCATGATCCGATGGGTGCAATCAGAAATGAGTCCTGATATTCTTGATCAAGGTGTTGATGAAAAGAATGAGGCTAACTAGGGTAAGCTCGAATAAGAATAAATGTTATTCTGAATCACATGGAGATGTGAACCCACGGCTAGCTGTATCAATGAACCATTGAGGATCACACAAGTATCAGATTCTGTGTTCCCGTTGAGATAGTCAAATTTCAAGGAGTTGGAATTTGACGACTATAGTTTGATGGAGATCAAACAGAAAGCTTATAAAAGAGTTTATGAGCTGATTCCATAGGATGGAAGAACTGGAAGTTAGCATGATTGCTAAATAAGGAAGTAGAACGGAACTGCCTGTTTTGTGAAGGAGTTCACTAAAATTGGCAGCTGCCATATATAGTAACTGTCATATATGGTAAGTTCTAAATTTAGTAAATGAAAATTTTGATCTTCGAAATTTTTTATTTTCATTATATGAACAAGATTTGTATCTTTGGTACATCGGCACTTTCGGATCGTCGATCGAGGTTATAATGAGTGCGGAATCATTTTTTGTGAATTTGGAATTTACTAATTAAATGATTGTGTTAGTAGTGGTGATTACTAACATGCACAAATTCTCATACTTTAAACTTCCACAAACAACCTGTTTGTTATTTATTTTCAGCTGCTTCGCTCATTTACGACAGGTGGTTTACTAAATTTAATTTGGTTCATTAATTCCGGTTGGACACTTTCCCCACTGATTCTTTATTAGAACCTAGAAGATTGAGATCTATTTTCGACTGTTAACACCAATTGAGATCATTGGTATTTTAAAAAATAAGAAAATTTTGTGAGTTATTTATTCACCATCGATCCTAACATGTTGACATGACATTGATAAATACTAACGTGACATTGAAAATTGCTGATTTATCACATGTCACGTTCCCAATTGGACCAAAATAGCTGGAAATAAAAAGATAGTAAACCAAAACCAAACTTTGAAAGCTTAATGAAACAAAACAAAAAATTAGACAAGTTAGGGGAAACAAAAAAATCCTTTTCCAAATAGGTTGGCGATTTAATTTTCCAGTGATTTAATATGAAAGTGATAATGATCGGCTGAATCGGGTAAAAACTTGGTGGACGATTTCACCTGGTCAGGTTGATGAGCTAGAGATGGTTGTCTGGGCACCTGGACCTGCACTCTCAAGAAAGAAAGAACGTTAATGGGCGCCGGAAGATTCTTCCGTGTGACCACTCCGACGCTCAAGTCAGTTCACGATTATGGAGAGAGTTTTGTAATAAATGTTGTAGGCAATATGTAAAAAAAATGAATGAGAGTTTTTAATGCTAAACTAATCTGATATCTATAATAAGAAAATCAATGATGATCTTGTTTTCAGTGTCCAACCACTACTCATGAGGATCTGGCTACCCATGCTTTCTACTTTTACTGACACTGCTGGGTCTGACAACTTATGCTTGTTTTGATTGAGTTTGGTCACTTTTTACACACTAAAAGATTGCTTAATGATGACCAATCCATGATGCCCCATACTATGACTTAAATTATGTTTCATGTACTGGAATGCTCAAATTTTATCCTCCCGGGTAGGGGTGGGAAAAAATACCGAAATACCCAAAAACCGTACCGAAAAAAATACCGAACTTACCGAAAAAATCGGTATACCGAAAATTTACCGTACCGAAAATTTCGGTATCGGTATCGGTATGAAATATTTTTTTTTTCGGTATTTCGGTATATACCGAAATACCGAAAATAATTTTTTTTATTATTATTTTTTAAATTTAAGTTCGGTATACCGAAAAAATTGTCGGTATACCAATATTTCGGTATACTGACAATTTTTTCGGTATACCGACAAAATTTTCGGTGTCGGTACGGTACCGGTATTAACTTTTTTCATACCGAAAATTCGGTATACCGAATGTACAGTATATCGAATTTTCGGTATCGGTATCGGTATGGAAAAATTCCATACCGATATTTTCGGTACGGTATACCGTACCGTACCCACCCCTACTCCCGGGCTCCCAAACGGAAATGCCCTGGCTACTCAAGCTTCTTGGCTGCCCGGGTAATCTGCTTGTAATTTCCAGGGAGCTCTTAGCTATCTGGCTCAAAACCGGCGATGATCCGGGAGAATATAGTATATATCCCTAGGAATCAGAAAGAAACACATTTAAAATTTTGAATACATCCACGATCTGTTATAGATGACCAAATTGTGAATATATTATGCACACACATGCTGAAGCTCAGAGATTTTATGATAAGAATCACCGAACACCTTATTTATTCGTTATCAAACACTGGATCCATATATATATAATTCACTGTACTATCTTCGTGTCTATATAAATAAGTGATATTACATTAGTGGAACATATCAAAACACAAACACACACACACACAGATATATATATATATAAAAGATATTTATATATATATATCTTCAGAGTTTGTTGGATCCGCATGGATGTGCCTTATGAAACCGAACCCAGAGAGGCTAATCAGACAAAAACAAACGCAGGAATCCAAACCCGGGTTGGTCGAAAGCCCCCACATCTCTGCACGTCACATTAACGAGGTCGCACACAGAAGGGCAGTAAATTAGCTTGTAAGAATAATCAGAAGGAAGTTTCTCAATCTGGAACCAGTTGGTAATAGTCCCACACCCGGGGTTCCCTTCAACCCCGCCTGCTGTTATAAAGTGTTGTCCAGTGGCCTCGTCGGTCGTATTCACTTGAAGCACACCCGATGATGATGAGCCGCAGTCGAAAAAATATTCGAACTTGATGTTTAAATCCTTATTCGCAGAGATCCAGCCTCCGTCTTCGGGTCTGGCAGGGTTGAAGATCACTGCTCGACTCGGCAAATCATCAAATGGCTGTTGGACAGCGTAACAGGTTGCGTTGACTTCGTAAGCATAAAAGCCGCCGCCGCCGCCGCCGCCGCTTTGAACCGGCAGAATGTAGTAAGGGGTGTCTGCCAGGAGATGTTCCATGCCCGTGTCGTACAACTCATAATCTGCACCGATCATATTGTACTTAGTACAGCTGTGTAAGAATATTATCAGGGAGATTAAAGAGATTAGATTTTTCATGGTGATTAATAGCTCATTCATGACGCCAAGAAAAGGAAGGATTAGTAATGTGAATTTATGGTTTCCAATTTCATAAATGACAATAACAATGGCATTATTTCTTTGGCAAAAACTTGTGTCACATATCGTACTTTGTGAGATAGATCTGTTATTTGGGTCATCCATGAAAAATTATTACTTTTTATGCTAAGAATATTACTTTTTATTGTGAATATCGGTAGGGTTGACCCGTCTCACAGATAAAAATTCGTGAGACCGTCTCAAAAGAGACCTACTCTATTTTTTTATGTCATGGATGATTTGTATTCGAAATTATTGATTACAATCCAAACTCCAATATTTTTAATTTTTTTCCTGAGCTAAATCGAGACATTAATTATTTTATTCAATAATTTGTGAGTTTTAATATTGTATTAAAATGATATAATTATGTATTAAAATGTTATTTCTAATCTTTATTTTTGGGCAATATATATATAGTTGAATAGCTCATAAGTATGTTCGAGTATTTTGTGTTGAGCTGGAATTCGAGACGAATTTGAGTAAAAAATATTTAACTATTCGAGTTTCGTTTGGAGTCATATTTTTTTTTTATATTCGACACAATTCGTAAATTCAAAAATGGTCAATTATAAAAATTAAAGCCGTGCAATTTTGCAGTCCCACTTAGAGAGAGAATCTCTCCCTTCTCACTAAAATGACAAGAAGTGGCGCGATTTTGCTCTTGATTCCTGTTTGAATCTCGTTCCTTGCTACTGTTTATTCTCCTTACTGCTGGTTAGATCTACGGTACTGTTACCATTTCTCTAAGTATTTTGTTCTATCGGTGGGCGATTCTCTCTCTTCGATTGTATCTCTTGCGCACTAGGATTCATCGATTGTGAGATTTTCAGTTGCTGGTCTAGTGCGTTCAATTTGTCTGCTGTTAGTGACGATTACTCACCTCATCCTACTCAGCTGTGTGGGATTACATGATTATAGTAGTTACAGACAACTCTTTGCGATTGAAATCGCATCTTGCCGCTCACTGCCGCCTAAGTGTTTATGAAATTGTCTCTATGAGTACTTCGGGCACTAAGACTGATGGTAATGATGTGCAGCTGAACAGTAATGCTACGCCTATTGAGTTGCTTAATGAGCAAAGTATTGATGATCAGACCAAGCTTGGGCATAATGATGATTGCAATGTCAATGTGAATCAAGACGCAGCCACTAATGCAGCTCACTATCGGCCCATCTCGCAGAAGGGCACTGCTGGTGGTGATTTCAGAAAACCCCGAGCATCTTATGCCAGTTTATTCAAGAATAACAGGATGGCTAAGGTTAATTATAAGCTGGACTTCATGGAAACAGGTACTTCTAAACTGAAATTTGGATTGGATGTTATTGATTCAATTGAGAAAACCTATGGCATTTGCTTACTGGGATACGTCATTAGTGGTAAACCACCTACTGCTGCATTATTTGATTTGGTCAGGAGATGGGGAAAAGATATACACTTCCAAACACATGATAGTGGATGGATTGTATTCACCTTTCCTAGCGAAAAAGCTAAAGAGAGAGTATTGAATGGTGGATCTTATATGGTTTTTGGGTTTCACTTATTCCTCAAAGAAATGCCGAGATGCTTCCGATCTAGGGAAGATGATATGAATTCAATACCATTTTGGGTTCAAATACATGGATTACCACCAGATTGTGGGAATTATCACATTTTGAGTATGTTGGCTTCTAGGGTTGGCAATCCAATTCATATGGATATGCTTACTCATTATAGGAAACGTGTCAAATATGCTAAAGTGTTGATTGAGGTTGATACTACGAAGCCTAGAGTCACAGAGTTTGAGGTTGAACTACCAATTGGTGATGTCAATATAAAATTTGAGTATGAACAGGAGCTACCAATCTGTGATATTTGCCATCGTGTTGGTCATATTACTAGCAACTGCAACAGAAACATGAATCCCAAGGGCACGGGTAGGGAAGCTACTGAGGAGAACATTGTTAAGAACAATAAGCGCAGCAGATCTGGTAGCATAGTCTGGAGAGTGAGCAACTCCAGGGGGCGCTCTCGTGTGGGCAGAAGTTACAAGCATGCTCCTCCCCGTCATGTTTCTAAAAATCAGAACGTTAATGAAGGTACCAACCAACCAACTGTCCATCATGTTGGCAATCATAGTGGGCAGAAAGAATTTGTTGATGACCCTGTCAAGGGTGCAGAAAGTACAGCTCAAGATCTTCCCAATAAAGATACAAATGGTAAAATTGATAAAGGAAAGGCCCCTATGCACAATGATGATCCTGTCAAGGGTGCAGAAAGTACAGCTCAAATTCTTCCCAACAAAGATACAAATGGTAAAACTGATAAAGGTAAGGCCCCTATGCACAAACCAGCTACCGGAAATGATAGTGCTCGAGCAGATGTTGATGATGGTTATGAAGTGGTTTCGAACAAGAAGAATAACAAAAAGAATAAGAAGAAAGGGAGTAACACAATTAATGAACAACAAGAGATGATGAAACAAAGGGCAGCGTTCTTCGAAGATATGGAAGACAGAAACTCCTGTGATACGGAATATGTCAACAATGAAAACAAGAATGCTAGGTATTTTGGGAATCAAGAAAAGGGGCGGCAACCCGAAATTGCCTCTAAGTTTTAATGAAGCTAGCATGTTGGAACATTAGATGTTTTCACAAACCTCTAAAACAGAGGAGTGTGCAAGCTATACTGGCCACTCACAAACTTGATATTTTTGGGATTTTGGAGTCTAAATTTCAGGAAAAAGACCTACTGAATTTCATAAGGATTCGATGCTCAGGTATGAATTATGCTCATAATTTCTCTACTAACAACAAGGGTAGAATTTTTGTTCTTTGGAACCCACTCAAAGTTCGTGTTAATATCTTGGGAACAACGGCTCAATGCATCCATGTCAATGTTATTTGTTTAGTTACTAATAACAAGTTTTGTGCATCATTTGTGTATGTGTTTAATACGATTGTGCAGAGACGAGATCTTTGGGCTGATTTGCAATTATTTGGTAGTACATATGACTCTCCGTGGATTTTGATGGGAGATTTCAATAATGTATTATCACAAAATGAGAAAAAAGGTGGACTGCCAGTCAAAAATTATGAAAACAAAAGATTTTGTGGATTGTGTATCATCTTTGGATTTGGTTGATCTTCAGTCTACAGGTTGCTTCTTCACTTGGTTAAGCCACTCTGTCTGTAGTAAGCTGGATCGTGTGTTAGTGAATCAAGCTTGGCTCTCTTCAAATTTTGATGGGTTATCAGATTTTCTAGCTCCGGGTTGTACATCAGATCATGCTCTTGCTATCATTTCGGTACTAGAACAAAAGAAACAAAGTCCTAAGCCATTCAAGTTCTTCAACATGTGGACACTTTGTGATGATTTCCACATCCTGATCTCATCTAAATGGAATTTTTGTGGGCATGGTACAACTCAATACATGCTAAAACAGAAATTTGCTGCACTAAAGAAGCCTCTTCAGAACCTTAACAGATACAATTTCAGCAACATCTCGGCACGTGCTACTGCTATGAAAACTAAGCTGGAAAATTTGCAATTGAATTTATTGAAAGATGGGGTCATGGCAGCTGATTATGTTGAAATAAAAAGACGCACTGAGAAGATGTTAGAGGCTGAAAGAATGTTCATATCTCAAAAAGCGAAAATCAATTACTTGAAACAGGGGGATCGCTGCACTAAATTTTTCCATGATTTGATAAAAAGAAACAACAAAAGGAATGCAATCTTGACAGTTACAAGAGAAGATGGCAGCATATGCTCTGACACGGAAGGGGTAGCCAAATGTTTTGTGGAACATTACAAGGGTTTGTTGGGAACCAATATGGACAGAGACATTCTCGATGATGGCATGTTCGAAGAGGGACAGTTTGTTAGCGAAAATGAATGAGATGGGCTCACTAAGCAAGTTACGGTTGCTGAAATTGAGCTAGCTTTGCATGATATAGATGATGATAAAGCACCGGGACTGGATGGGTTTGGAGCTAAATTCTTCAAAAGTTGCTGGAATATAATTAAAGATGATGTGTGCAAAGCCGTTTTTTAATTTTTCACAAATGGGAAACTACTCAAACAGTGGAACCATTCTATCATCGCCCTTGTGCCAAAGAAAGCTGTTTCGAGTACAGTCAAAGACTATCAGCCTATCTCTTGTTGTACGGTATTTTTCAAAATCATTTCAAAGATAATTGTTAATAGGTTGACTGTTTGTTTGGGTGATCTTGTAGATGGGGCACAAGCTGCGTTCATCCAGGGGCGATCTATTGTTGATAATATCCATCTAGCCCAAGAGTTGATGCGCAAATACGCACGCAAGCGTGGATCTCCGAGGTGTATTCTCAAGATTGACTTGGAAAAGGCTTATGACACAGTTGACTGGGGTTTCCTACACGATGTTTTGTTATCTTTGAAGTTCCCTTGCAGATTTGTTGATTGGATTATGGAATGCTTCACAACGACGTCGTATTCTATTGTGATTAATGGGCACTTCCAAGGTAGGCGTGGACTTCGACAAGGTGACCCATTATCTCCTCTTCTGTTTACTTTATGTATTGAAGTTCTGTCTAGAATGCTGAAACGAATGTCTCGGTCCACAAGCTTCACCTTTCATACAAAATGTGACAACCTAAGATTAACTCATTTAGCATATGCTGATGATTTGCTTTTATTCTCGTATGGGGATAGACATAGTGTATCGATGATTATGCAATGCCTACATCAGTTTGGTAACATGGCTGGTCTTCGCATGAATTCCTTGAAATCTAACATCTTTATGGCTAGCATTGATGAGTATAACAAGCAAGATATCTTGAACATCACGGGCTTCTCGATTGGGACACTACCTTTCCGATATCTTGGGATACCAATTGCGGCGAAGAGATTATGTGCAGCAGACTATACTGATCTTATTGACAACATAACTAGGAAGGTGAATTCATGGCCAAGAAACTCATTATCTTATGCATGGAAAATTGAGTTGATCAGATCGGTTAATGAAGGTATTGAATGCTTTTGGCTGTCCATTTTACCTATCCGAAGTTGTGTGATAAATTCTATACACTCTATTTGTCGCAAATTTGTTTGGCCCACAAAACATCCGCCCATTGCATGGTCTATGTTATGTAAGCCACTCAAGGATGGGGGATTGGGTTTGAAAGATTTGAAGGCTTGGAATCGTGCATTGATTGCTAAAACATTGTGGAACATCCATTCGGAGAAGCAGAGTTTGTGGATTAGATGGGTTAATCATGTTTACAGTTGTTTCGGTGGTGTGTGGAATTGGAGTTCGAAGCATGATGACTCACCATTAATCAAGAACATTTTGAGCATTAGAAATGACATCGTTAGAATTGAGGGTGGCAAAGATGCTGCCATTGCTCGACTTCGAAGTTGGTTTGGTCAAAGTGGGGGCCTCCCAAGAGCATATCACTACTTTGTGCGCTCAAAAGGTGTATGGCCGTGGAAACCACTGTTGGCTAAGAGTTGCATCCTACCGAAACATCGATTTGTTCTTTGGTTGGTTGCCCACTCGAAGCTTATGACACGGGATAGAATGGGCTTTCTTCCAGATCGTAGCTGTGTTCTTTGCAAGGATGATCTTGAAACGGTACATTACTTATTCTTCTCTTGCAAAATTTCGAAGATTATTTGGAATAATGTGCGCAATTGGCTTGACATGAGGAAGAATATGGCAACTCCGAATTCAATACTTACAGCCTTCCGAAACAACTACAAAGGGACATCCACTTTAGCGAAGATGAGAATCACAGCACTATCTGCAACAGTTTACCAGGTTTGGAATCTTCGGAACAAGGTAATTTTCGACAATGAGACGCCTAATGTTGATGTCATTTTCATGAAGATTAAGATTCATACATACCATTGTGTTCCACAAGCGACAAATGTGTTGATGTAGTTTGATATATGTGTTAGTGGTTCTGATGGATGTATGGTATGTTTGTGATTGGTATTTAGTCTATCTCCTGGGGATACCCAGTGTATTTGTATTACTAACTTTTTACCTATTTTAATGGATTCAATTCATTAAAAAAAAAAATTGTCAATTATAATATTGCCAGTGGTTGAAATGTCTTTTCAAGATCATTTACAAGAGTAAAATAGAATAGAGGCATGTTTTATGTTGAAACTTTTTTCTTCTTTGTGATGTCAATCTTAATACCCTAAAATATAATATCGAAAAAAAATTATATTATAGTAATTAAATAATAGTATGAGACAAATGACTGGAGCAGGTCATAATAATTCAATTATAAAATTGTTTAATCTATATTTAAATATCCGCTAAATAATTTTTTAGGAAAAAGCTAAAAAATTGCGTGCCTTCACTATCATTTGAAAGAACAAGTCCATAACATATTATAATTATTGGCTCCATAATGCATTAGTCGATTAATGACAAGTTGCATTTGTGTAAAAATTTATTTTATTAAGATATAATACTGATAGATTAGTAATTATATAAGATTTAGTGAGATAGTTTGAACTTTTAGATAAATTAGAGATGATTTGGAGAAAATATCGAAAAAAGATTTTAGCGGCTATCCGTATAATTTTAAGGTTAATTACTTGTAACTGCATGAATAAATAATATGTTAGTCGATGAACATTATCCTTGAATTAGAGTTTAGTAATTTAATTCTCGTTTAAATTTAATATTTTTTATTGCTTTCTAATTTTAGTCTTAATATTTTATCTAATGTGGGAAAACATGGGCTAGAGGTTGGCCTGGTACCCGAAAACCAACATCGAATATTCTATTATTGAAGTGAACAACATTAATGTGAATTAAGAAACATTTGACAAATTCTTAATGAGCATCCGAGTTGGTGAAATAGTTGAATACATGACTAGTGGTCATGAGTTCAATTCCTCTTATTAATATATTTTCAGACTAGCTTGTTGCATATAGCTTGCTCAGTTTATTCCTTCATGTATATAAACGAAGTCGTGTATTAGTAAATTCAGTTTAGCATTTTAAATATTCATTAAAATAGCTGAAATTTTGCGTACCTCTTACGTACTAAATAAATTTTAGGATATATAGTTTTTATATTCGTGGTGATATTGAGATTAACAAGGTTATTATATATAGTTTTAAGTTTAACTAAAATTTTAGCAATTTTATATATTAAAATACCAAAATATTGCATACCAAATATTTGATAAAATGCTTCAACCAAAATATTTACTCATTCAACTTGCATATATTTTAAATACTTTACAAAATATTTAATCAGTTTTTAAGAAGGATTATTTTGAGTGTCTTCTGTTTGGTTTGAAAACCAAACTCGATTTAATTCATCGGTGTTTAATATTTCCAGAACCGAGCTATTGTAACTCAACGATGATCTCCCTAATAGATCCTAACATTTCTAATTTTCTGGCCATTCCTGCACTAATTTAAGACATTTCTGGAAAACTTGATAATTTTTGGACTTGTATTTTAATTAATATGAATTTTTAAAACCTTAAACAAAAGTAATTGACATTAGTTTGACATGAAAATGATTTTAAAATGTTTTACCACCGGTTCAAGTCGATATAAAATTACTCAAATTATAATATAAGAAATTATCTTTGCTTGGGATTGTGCATATCACATTTTATTAATCATGTTGCTCTACATATTTGATTTCTGAAATTTTATTGGTTCCTATTTGTTACCGATCTGCTATTGACTGAACGATCGAATGAGACAAAGATCTATGTACCGGATTTTCAGTCTACTGAATAACGCGACTTCGGCCCGAAAAATGAGTTCAATGAATTACGAATTTTAACCCGAGTACATGATTCATCTGAACAATGTGAACTTAGTCCGGAAATGTGAGTTCATATTGGCTCATAAATTATCGATTGTACGGATCTTATTTGAGTACACGAGAAAAGTACTACATCGAATGTTGGTGGGAGCCACATCTTTAGCCAACGATATTCACTTCAAACTCGTAAACAGTCACTACATTTCACTTGACAAGATATCATCGTAATGATACGTTACTACTAATACATATCATCTGATATTGAATTATTGTACATATAAATTACATTTTGACTTTTTATAAACATATAAGCTCAGTTTATTCGTTCATAAAGTTTTTAAAGACTTAACCTCTATTTTATTCTATTTATTATATATAAATTTTAGATACAAGATTTCACGACTCCGAGTAGAAAAGAAATTATGAAAATTGAAATATTGGCTTAGCAAGAACGTGAAATTACGCTTGTATTTCATTCGAGATCATACGGCTAGTATTTGAGTTATTTTAAATCAAATGTTATATACGTTTCCACTGTTGTAAGTTAAAAATGATAATGATATTACAAGTCGATACTCCTATAAAATTTTAAAAAGCTTATTCATAACAATTTTCAAAAAACAAAGTACAATCAATTTTCTTACTATTCATAATGATCATATATAAAGTATGTTGAAATTAGAGTAATTCTTAAATTAGTCGAACGAAACTGTTCAGACTCAATCGATCATTCATGAATTCCATATAAATGAAAATAAAAACAATAAAAACTGCAAAACATGGGAATAATATACAAATTTTAATATCACAACTCAGTCAGTCAGTAAAATATATACATTTATTAATTTTTAAATTTATCATACAACACTTTTGAAACATAACCACATAACAATATTATTATATTAAAATGTATTAAAAATTGAGTGCATTTGCAAAATTGAAATCAAAATTCCTAGAATTACGATGGAAATATACAAATAGTTACAGTGCATTATACGTAAAAAAAATTCAAATTTATATGAGACTTCAAAATTGAATGTTTATAGTATAGGTGAAATGCTTACAAACAAATGAGATAAAAAAAAAAGAATAGAATAAGATGGTTAAATTATTATTATTTTATACTATATCATTTGCCGGCATGGCCCGCGTGCATGGACACGAGCCATTTTGAAATTCCTGTTATTTCTGCAGTCAAAGTAATATACACACACGTTATATATATATATATATATATATATATATATATATATATATATATATATATAGTTTTATTATGTTGTCTACCAACCGTGCTCATCAATGAGAACACTCATTTATTGGATGCGATGACATTTGGATTTGATGGATTTCATTAGGTATGAAATATTTGATTTGGTGAGAAATTTGGAGAATAAATGTGAAATGACGTTATTTTTTGTCTATTTCAAATTCTTCATAGTTATAATTAAATCTACCTAATTAGAAAAGAATATATATTTTTAAATTCGCACAACATAGATTTAGCAAAATCAATCAAATGGATTTAAAGTCTACAAATGACAAAGTTTCATACTGGTTTGTGTGTGTGTGTGTGTACGATACTCAATAAAAATAGTTATAGTTGGTGTCTGTTTTCCGAGTTGAGAGTATCCTTATCTAAAGGCCGAGCTCCTGGAAATATTTTTAGTTGCAACTCTTACGCACACTCAAACATAAAATTTGTGTAAGGAACGCCAGAAGACTTCTCCGACGTAGCCATTCCGACACTCAAATCAATTATTGGGCTCACGAAAAGAAAACTCACAATGTATAAATACATACAAGATGCAATATATGGTATTTATAGGAGGAAACTAATGATGATCCCCATCGCAGAATCCACAAGTCAGCTTCGACTAGACATCATGTCATTCCTACATTAAATACTTCTTTAAATATTTAATTCAATACCACATTAAATGCTATATTTCGTACTACGACTCAGGATATACGTCTTATCATTAACTTTGTCAAGTCAATTTTAGCTCATCCGTGTGCAGACTGACATACTCTCAACTGCGGACTAGTTTGACCCCTACAACGTCGTCCATTGTTTTCCCGATTATCTGGATCAAAGCCTACAACCTTGAGACAAGAGCACCTACTTGGGCCTAATTCCGGTCGTTTAATCTCAATCAAAGATTGGCTCCAATGGCCAAAATATCGCCGCCTCCACCTCTGCGCCAATTTTTTTTTAATTTTAATTATTATAAATATGTATTAATTTTATTATTTATTTTTAAATATAAATTTTATTTATTTAATAATAAAATAAATATTTTATTATTTTAACAATGAGATATCCAAACATAAAATGTAAAAAGATTTAATCAAATAAAAAATTTATAAATAGATTTTTAAATAATATTTATTTATTTATATTAACTAAAAATATTTAATTAATGGTTTGGTTTAATGATTTATAAATAATATAATAACGCAATAATATGATTTGTAAAAATAGGAAGATAACAATTGAAAATGTTAATTCTAACATAAATATAAATCCAAAATATAATGATTAATATATGTAAAATAAAAAGAATATTCCGAGAATATTCTTTTTTGGTGTAAGATTTGAAGTAAATAAGTAGGAGTTGGATGTTGAATTTGGTGCAAAAATTCAACTATTTTACTGCAAAACTTGCACTAAAATATAATTAATGATTGGAGATGGCCTAACGTAACTCCTGGAACCCAGTTACAAAATGTCCGAGTTCAACCCTTTATCTCGACCTTCAGACCATCTGTGTTCCTCTTTCTCTCGGACATCAGTTTCCCAAGTTCGTTCCGAAAACTTGGTCTAGGTCCTAGTGATGCCCAAAGAATTATCCAGGGCATCAATATATCACTTAATTTAAAATATCAGAAGTCATATAAATAATAAGTTTAGCGTCGAGCTGCCACCAAAATTTCTCGTACGACTGCAGTAGTGGCTATCTGGTAATAAACATTAATTATATGATTTAAAGTCAAGTGGGACGTGCCACCAAAATTTTTCATACGATTGCAGTAGTGTAGTTATTATATGATTTTAAAAAAATTAAATTATTATCATTATTTTTTACAAAATCTATTACTATTATTAAGAAAAACAAAAATGGTGTCTTGGTCTATTTTTTGATCTTCCAATTTTGCTTTTATGTTATACTAATATTACACTTTTGTTTTTATTTTATTTTTTAATTTCAATAAACACTTTTGTTTTTATTTTTTAAATTACAACAATTCAAATAACACTTTAGTTCCTCGATAATTTGTCAAATTTCACTTTAATCATTCGATAATTATAAAAAAATCTGTATGCGTGTGCAAAGTAACTAGTATATATTATTCAAGAAACAAACATATACAGTTTTATTTCAGAAGATTGAAGCTGATGGTTACAAACAGCAAACATCTTAATTAATTTATTTATTTATCATTATGGTATTGCTTCCATCTTCAAGCTTCCAAACCATTACTATTTGTTCATTCTTCCTTCTTCTTAAACATAAAAGTGGAAGGGAAACTTCCATCCAGAGCAAAGAGCCTGACTCCGTCGTCCAAGTCCACGTAGATCCCAACATTGGTGCATATCTTCGCGCAGAATTCGCAAACCTTGGGACAGAAAAAAAACCTGTAATTACCAGCCCCCGACTCTTCCCGAATCTGGAACCACGTGTTAATACTAGGGTTGAAGGAAATAGAAATAGTATTTGATATTACGAAGCAAAGGAATCAATTTTCTTGTAATACAATATACTATTTGTAACTATCTTTGATAGGAACTTACCAATGACTGATTAATATCGGAGAATTGGAAGTTCATATTCAAGGAATTCTATTAGCAACGGAAAATGTAAATGTAACACCAAAAAAATGCTGACATAATATCAAAAATTATGGAGCAGTCCAATGTCACATAAACAATTGGCTTAACACATAGACACATAAATTGGGTAATTAAATTTCGATAAAAATAGACAATTTAACACAAAATTTTAAAGCAGCACAAAATAAAGATAAATTTGTCAGCCCAAGTATATTTTAAACATTTAAAATATCTCTTCATAGTCACCAAGCACAATCAAAATTGTACGAGAATGAATAAGCGTGGTAACACAAAAAAACAATGTTGGCACAAAATTTAATATCAAATTAGCAACAAACTCGTAATTTTTAAAAAATTAATATTAAAGTTTTCGAACAAGTGTATTGAGTTTTTTTTTGATGATGTGTGAATCAAATTAAAATTTATTTACTTCTTATTCAATTAATATTAAAGTTTTCGAACAAGTGTATTGAGTTTTTTTTTATGATGTGTGAATCAAATTAAAATTTATTTACTTCTTATTCTATTGAGTAAAGCAGCATCTTTGGACTTCTTGACATGATTCAAAATTATATGTGTTAATTGTCTCGCATCGGTTGAATAAAATATCGGAGAGTTGTATATATGGATTTGGATAATCTTCCCATCTTGAGTTAATTTTTGGGGTTGAGTTAAGTTCAATTCTCACTCTTAACAATAAGCGTTGAATTGATTGGATTATGTCGTTATATGATGCGTAATATTTTATTTGTATTGATACAATACAAATACAAAAAATACAAAAATCATAATAACTCTTGAAAATTATTCACTAATATTGTAGTATCGAACGTTTGGCGTTTTACTAAAAGTTATATATGAAGTAATTGTGCAACCTTAATTTTTTAAACTGTACAACAGCTCAAACACCACGTTTTGATTGTTCTACAAAGCAGACACAATTATTGCGCTTCAACAATCTCTATCAGAATAATTACATTTTTGCAATCAATGAGATCCGAACCAATGGTTGACCCAACATTATCTGTTTTACCAAAAACTATTGCGGATAATAATTGTGCAACTCTAATCTTTTCAACTGAACGTTAATTTAAATATCACATTTCGATTATTCAATCAAAAAAAGACATTTATTACACCAAACCAATATTTATTATACACAACAATCCTACAAGAAATATCATTCATTAATATTTATACGAAAAGATACCAGGCTGGTCCTCTTATCATCCTACTCATGTGGGCATTGCCCCATGATAGGATGGATGGCCAAGATTTGCTCATGCATATCTATGATCCACTTTTTTTTTGAAATTATATGTGTAACAAGATCTTACCCGTTAAAATGAAATAAGGATAGTGCATACATTGGCAGGATCTTATAAACCAATTGGGCGGGTGAGACGTGGTAGGTCGGGTGGGTCGGTATATTAAATGTTTTTTAAGTCATATTCCGTACATTTCTTCGGGCTGTGGTCTGTAAACCTTCTGCTGTCCGTTTCAATTATTTTGTCTCCTAGCTAGCAACATGAGCATATATAACACGTGCCCTATTTTTATAATAATATTTCTTTTCAAAAAACTCAATTGATTAAACTCGAGACCTCTGCAGAATTCCTAATTGATAAATGGGAATATTTGGATATTGACTCTTTGTGAAAATTGTTTCAGAGAAAAGATTGATTACCTCAATATCTTTATATTTAATTATATCTAAATGATCAATATAACATTATGGCTTAACTTGTAATCATTAATAATTTCTAATATGTTTTATTAACTAATTAAAATTGTAAAAATTAATTTCTTGTGATATTCAAAATCATTTTTTTTTACCTCGCTTTCTTTTACACAGTTTTTTCAGCCTTCACCCTTTTCTTTCCTCGACCATTTTTTATCATCTTTTCCCACCACCATCTTCCACCAAGCTTCATCCATTTGGTTGCCAATTTGTCGAAAATTAATTATGAAAATAAAAGAAAGTATTCTGCCAGATCTACGGGGCATTAATTTTGGGGTGAAATCCTTGTGCACCAAAATAGCGACTGCAGCAAATCAATAATTGTGAATGTTAGGACCGAGAGAATAAGTAGATTATCAAATAACGACTATGACAGGTGGAACTCAATAATTGTGTATGAGGGGAGAGTGATCGTAATATTTTATATTTGAGTTATTATATGATTTAAAAAATTAAGTTACGTTACATTATCAGAAATGTTGAGCATGAAAATTAGGAGAGTGGCAATGAAGATGAGATTCTTCATGATGATTAACAGCTGATATTGTGTGGTTCGAAGGAGGAGGATTGATAATGGTGTCCATTTATAGATTCCAATTTCACATATTAATGTAATAATATAAATTATATAGGCTAATCAAAATGCGTGAATATTAGAAAATTCTCGAATTATTCCATTCAGGATTTGTCACTTTCCTGATTTAGTCACTTGTGTCTTCGTTTAGCTTTTTTACTATGAACCCATATAGCAGGAAAATAATACGATCTTGTGAAGGATATCAACGGTAGTTTTTGCCATAATCTTGTTTCAAATGAAGTGATGGGTCGCCGTTTTTCTCGTGTCCAAATCGCAGCGAAAGTTTTAAAATTTTATTTTGACAATCAACATATTTGGACACTCGTATGGTTTCAATTGAATAAATATTCATAGGATGTTTAGTATATACCTTTAGTGAACAATTTTCACTTGGCTTCAACTACTGCGGTATTAGCGGATGTAGCTGTTGTTGTAAATCCCTACGAACTTTCTTCAAGAACTCTTTTCTTCGATCTCCTAATTCGCTACACAACTGGAATATTTGTTCATCTTCAAAATTACACTAAAATTTTTGAAGAAATTTTGCGTTGGAGAATAAAAATTAAGAGGAGGCTCAAACCCTTAATTTTATTCAAGGGATGGCAGAAATCTTGAGAGAATATGGAGAGACAATTTTCGAAAATTGCAAGTATTATGGAGGCTAGGGTTTGTGCCTCCTTTCTTTTTATTATAGATGTATGACCTAATTTCCATCAATATAGATTCATGCCTCTTAATTAACATTAATGGGCTTGATTAATTAATTATACTAGTCCAACTAGTTTAATTAATTAATCAAAGTCTATTAAGAACTTTAAATATTTAGTATGTTGGACTTGTATTCCTACAAATAAGCCAATTAAACATAATTATCACTATATTTAATTTAATATTTATTAAACTCAACTTTTGAGTTAAAATAATTAAATTATCAAATTTTATAAATTCAATTCCTTGAATTTATTCTCTCCAAATTTTAAATATCATAAATTCAACTCCTTGAATTTATTATCTCATAAATTCAACTTCTTGAATTTATTTTCTCAAAATTTTATTATCATAAATTCAACCCTTTAATTTACTATATCATAATTTTATATAAATTCAACTCCTTAAATTTATTCCTTCCAACGGGAACAAATGATCTAGTGCTTGTGTGACCCTCAATGGTTCGGGGATACAGCTAGCCGTGGATTCACAACGCTTTGTGATTTATGACATTTTCTTTTATTCGGGCTTAATAAAAAGGGGGAAAATTACGTTTTGATCTCACTATGTGTTCTATTTTTAAAAATAGTCCTCCTTGATGTATTGAAATACATCGGATATGAATATATATTTTTTCACTTGATATATTTAATGGGTACATATAATTTTTAAGTATCTCAAGTAAAATCTTTGATTTATCTATTATATAAACTTTTACATTATGAAAAATTGTTACTCAAAAAAACAAATGGTGTGGCGTTTGTTATTTCAATAAAATTTTATTGGATTCAAGTGTCTACTATAATATAAATGAGTAACTCTCTTGTATAACAGTCTCACAGATCTCTTGTACAACAGTCTCACAGATCACAAATCAGTATATATCACACAATTTATTTTCATGATATAAATAATATTAGTAACAAGTAAACCTTTTGTATGTGTATCTCCAACTATTTTGTAGATAATATGGTAATCGTAAAGCCTGAGACAACCCAGAAAGCAATTGATCATAATATGATCAACTTTGTAAGCCGGCTCGGCATTTTCGTTCAAATATAGGCTGGCCATACTTGTGATGGTTCCCAAGGATTCAAATGATACTCTTACAGTGAAAAAAAATACTTTTAATTAGTCGAGCTGAGTCAAACACCAGTATCACAAAGTTGACACATGAGATGATCTCATACAATTTTTTTGAAATAAATATATAATAAATGCATGTGAAAATTCTTGATTTAAACTCACAATCCAAATTGATGCTGGTGGCTGGCTAATTCTTATTCTATATCGAGAGTTTACACAGTCGGTAATAATTTTTTTTTTTTTAGTTGGTGGAAGAGTGTGTTTCACAGTTGGTTCTCCAACTCAATTTAAAATTTTCCCAACAGAATTTGTGATTTTGAGACTTTAATATTCTGAGAATTTGAACATTTATGTATTTATTATTAACTTTTGTATATTTTTGTGTTATTTAAAATGGTAATTGACTTGATATAATTAAAGTTTATAATAAAAATAAAAAATTTCCATGCTTAATTTAAATCTAAATTCTCTTAAGAAAATAAAACTTAAAACTTGACCGTGATGTTTCGTCACATTTCATATTTTTAGAATACTGCTCTACAATTTTTAATTTATACCATAATTTATATTATGTTGGGTACAATAATTATCCCTGTTTGGTAGAGCGATCAAATCATGGTGCTTGAGTTACTGTGCGATTTAAAAGATTTGAGTTGTACCATTACCAACAACTATAGCTTTTAGTAAAGCGCCTACATATTATATTATACATGTTGGGGTATATGACGTGAAATCTATATTTAAGTTGCCAGCAAACAAAATAATTGAAAAGAACTACTGAACTACTTTTTGAAAAAAAAAATTATAATTGTACGATGAATACGATCATCCTCCCAAAAGGGATAATATTGTTAATGTGGACGACTTAGAATGACACATGTTTTTTAATGTAAATTATTATAAAATTTCTGTTTGGAATATTCATCTGCCTAGAATATATTGTGAAAAAGTAAAAATTTATGGTAAAAAGTAAAAATCTCAAACTCTCAAAATTTACCAAACTACACACTTTATAATATTTTTCTCTCTACTCAATTGTGATTTTCTTCACAAATGAGAGATCTATTTATAGGAAATCTTTACAAATAATCCAAAAATAAAATACATCATTACCTACATCATCACACACTAATTTTCAATATTTACAACTCTTATTTTCAACATTCAAATATTCAACATTCAAATATTCAATACTCACATTTTAAATATAATTTTCAACACTCCCCCTTGTGATGATGATCATAATGATTGTCTTCATTACGTGTTTTTATACTGCCTCGTTAAAACCTTACTAGGAAAAACCCATTGGGATAAAAACCATAGTAAGGGAAAAAGAGTGCAGTCACGTAAACTCCCCCTCATGTTGACACGAACAATTCTTCACAAATTTCGTAGATTGCGCATCCCAATATTATATATGTGCTTTCTGAATATTGACGTAGGAAGTGCCTTTGTGAAGAGATCTGATGAGTTTTCACTTGATTGAATGTGACGAACATCAATATATTTATTCTTCTCTAGCTCCTTAGTGAATGCGAAGAACTTAGGAGGAATATGTTTAGTTCTGTCGCTTTTTATGTATCCTTCTTTCATTTGAGCAACACATGCAGCATTATCTTCATATAGTATCACAGGCTTCTCATCAGATGATAATCCGCATGAAATTTGGATATGTTGGGTCATTGATTTTAACCACACACATTCACGACTTGCTTCATGTAGTGCAATAATCTCGGCATGATTTGATGAATTTGTTACGAGCGTTTGTTTCTGAGAACGCCAAGATATTGCAGTGCCTCCACGAGTAAATACATATCCAGTTTGGGAACGTGCCTTGTGTGGATCAGATAAGTATCCAGCATCAGCATAACCAATTATACTTGGATTAGCATCTTTTGAATACAAAAGTCCCAAGTCTGTCGTTCTTCGTAGATAACGGAATATATGTTTAATTCCGTTCCAGTGTCTCTTTGTTGGATATGTGCTAAATCTTGCCAACAGATTCACGGCAAAAGATATATCAGGCCTTGTACAATTTGTAAGGTACATAAGGGCACCGATGGCACTTAGATATGGTACTTCTGGACCAAGAATATCTTCATCATCTTCACATGGACGGAATGGATCCTTTTCTATGTTTAATGATCTAACAACCATTGGAGTACTTAAAGGATTTGCTTTATCCATATTAAAACGTTTAAGGATCTTTTCTGTATATAACTTGTCTGGTGAACAAACATTCCACATTCTTTTTGTTCAATTTGTAAACCCAGACAATACTTGGTTTTTCCAAGATCCTTCATTTCAAATTCTTCCTTCAAGTATGACACAACTTCTTGAATTTCTTTATTCGTTCCAATGATGTTTAAATCATCAACATATACAGCAATAATTACGCATCCGGATGTTGTTTTCTTAATGAAAACACAAGGGCATATTGAATTATTTACATATCCCTTTTTCATCAAGTGATCACTTAGTCGATTATACCACATTCGACCTGATTGCTTTAACCCATATAATGATCTTTGTAATTTCACAGAATAACATTCCCTGGGTTTTGAACTTTGTGCTTCAGGCATCTTAAATCCTTCAGGGATTTTCATATATATATTACTATCAAGTGATCCATATAAGTAAGCTGTAACAACATCCATAAGACGCATTTCTAAATTTTCAGATACCGCCAAGCTAATCAAATACCGAAACGTAATTGCATCCATCACAGGAGAATACGTTTCTTCATAATCAATTCCAGGCCTTTGAGAAAAACCTTGTGCAACAAGTCGAGCTTTATATCTTACTATTTCATTTTTCTCATTTCGCTTTCGAATAAAAACCCATTTGTATCCAACAGGTTTTACACCTTCAGGTGTAAGGACTATAGGTCCAAAAACATTACGTTTATTTAGCGAATTTAATTCAACCTGGATGGCATCTTTCCATTTTATCCAATCCTGCCGATTTTTACATTCACCAAAAGATTTTGGTTCATGATCTTCGTTATCATTTATGATGTCGATTGCCACATTATAAGAAAATATATCATCAATTTCATCTATATCTTTTCGGTTCCATATTTTTCCAGTATTAATATAATTGATAGAGATTTCATGATTCTCGTCAGTTTGTGATTCTGACAGAACATTTTCATCATCATGTGTTTCTTCAGGAACACCATTCTCTATTTTGTGATCATCACGTGTTTCTTCAGAAACGTCATTCTTTATTTTGTGATCATCATGTTTCTCTATGAATTTTCTTTTTCGAGGATTTTTATCCTTGGAACCGACTGGCCTTCCACGCTTCAGGCGTTTAATGACATCATGAGTATCTTCCATTTGTTTCTTTGGAATTTCAATTCGAGCAGGGGCATTTGCAGCATGTATATATGATTTAGTTACCCCTTTTGTGTCTGCAAATGCATCTGGTATTTGATTTGCTATTCTTTGCAAGTGTACAATTTGTTGTACATCTTTTTCACATTGTTTTGTTCTTGGATCCAGATGTAACAATGATGATACATACCATGTAATTTCTTTTTCGGTATGTTTCTGTTCTCCCCCTAACATTGGGAAGATTTCCTCATTAAAATGACAATCAGCAAAACGTGCTGTGAACACGTCGCCTGTCTGAGGTTCAATATATCGAATGATTGATGGACTATCATAACCGATATAAATTCCAACCTTTCTTTGAGGTCCCATTTTCTTTCGTTGCGGTGGTGCAATAGGCACATACACCATACATCCAAAAATTCTCAGATGAGAAATGTCTGGTTCTTTACCAAATGCAAGCTGCAATGGGGAGTATTTAATGAAGCAGCGTGTAAAATTGCATGTCCCCATATAGAAATAGGGAGCTTTGTTTTCATTATCATTGGTCTAGCAATCATTTGCAGACGTTTAATCAATGATTCAGCCAATCCATTCTGTGTATGTACATGAGCAACATGATGCTCAACAATGATTCCCATAGACATACAATAATCATTGAAAGTTTGGGAAGTAAATTCACCAGCATTATCAAGTCTAATTTTCTTGATTGTATAATCGGGAAATTGATTCCTCAATTTTATTATTTGAGCAAGTAATCTTGCAAATGCAACATTTCGAGTTGATAATAAACATACATGTGACCATCTGCTGGAGGCATCAATCAATACCATAAAGTATCTGAATGGTCCACATGGTGGATGGATTGGTCCACAAATATCACCCTGAATACGTTCAAGAAACATTGGTGATTCAGTTTGGATTTTGACTGGTGATGGTCTTATAATAAGTTTTCCAAGAGAACATGCTTTACATTGAAACTTATTATTCTGAAAGATCTTCTGGTCTTTCAGTGGATGACCATGTGTATTTTCTATAATTCTTCGCATCATTGTTGAACCAGGATGTCCCAATCGATCATGCCAATTGGTTAATATCGAAGAATTATCAACTACCATGTTTGATTCAATGGGACTTATATGTGTATAATGCAATCCAGTAGGGAGCATTGGTAGTTTTTCAATCACATATTTCTTTCCTGATTTATATGTGATAAGACACATATATTTCTCATTCCCTTCATTCATTGTTTGAGTATCATACCCATGGGAATATATATCATTAAAACTCAACAAATTTCTTTTCGATTGTGGTGAATATAAAGCATCATTGATCAAAAATTTTGTACCATTAGGTAACAAAAATTGTGCTTTACCACATCCTTTAATCAAGTCTACAGGACCTGATATTGTATTCACCGTTGTTTTTGTTGGTTTTAGTTCCAAGAAATATCTTTTATCTCGGAGGATAGTGTGCGTTGTACCACTATCGGGTATGCAAACTTCAGCTTTGCTCATAGCATTTTCCATATTTGAACTTCAAAAAAATATGCAATGAAATAAATTACTTGCAATATATATTTAAATATAACACAAATCATAATTATACAATAAAACATTATTCTATGAATACATGAAAAATAGATTATTGTACATTTATATTCTACCATTATATTGTTCATTTTCAGAGAAATCGTTGAGAAAATCTGCAGCATCAATATTGTTCATTTCTATCCCACCAACATATTGATCATTTCCAGAGAAATCATTCATAAAATCACCAGCATCAAAATGAGTTGAATCACTCAAACGGTCACTGCGTTCAGTGAAGTTGGTCTCCTTTTCTTTCCCCTTTAATGATTCTTTATAAAGTTTACAAAGGTGCTCAGGGGCTCGACAAACTTTGGACCAATGTCCTGGAGTACCACATCTGTAACAAGAACTTTCATATCTTTTTGAGTGCTTCTCATTAACACTTGTATTCTCATGATGCCTTTTCTGTGGATGGTTTGGGACGTTCTTTTGAGATGAGTTATAAAAATAACTATCTCGATTATTTTCAAAACCACGGCCTTGACCACGACCACGACCACTGCCAATTCCACGTCCACGTCCACGTCCACGACCTCGACCTCGACCTCGACCTCGACCAAAACCTTGTCTTTGAATTTGATTTTGGTTTCCAGGTTTAAATTCATTTTTACTTACAGCATTTACTTCTGGAAATGCTGTTGATCCAGTGGGTCGGGACTGATGATTTCTCATTAATAGCTCGTTGTTTTTTTCCGCCACAAGAAGACAGGCGATGAGTTCAGAATATCTCGCGAATCCACGTACTCTATATTGTTGCTGTAGAGTAATATTTGATGCATGAAACGTGGAAAATGTTTTTTCAAGCATCTCAGATTCTGTGACCTCATGTCCACAAAATTTTAATTGCGAGATTATTCTATACATCGCCGAATTGTAATCACTGACTTTTTTAAAGTCTTGGAATCTCAATGTATTCCATTCATCCCGGGCGGTCGGAAGTATAACTTCTCTTATATGTTCGAATCTTTCTTTTAATCCCTTCCACAAAGCCATGGGATTTTTTTCAGTCAGATATTCACATTTCAATCCATCGTCGAGATGTCGACGCAAAAATATCATGGCTCTTGCCTTTTCTTGTGACGTGCATATGCCATTTTCTTTAATGGTCTCGCTTAGACCCAATGACTCAAGATGCATTTCTACATCTAGAGTCCATGGCATATAATTCTTTCCCGTGATGTCGAGCGCAACAAATTCGAGCTTTGTTAAATTTGACATGGTGGTACTAAAAAATTACGATGCATTTTATTAGTTAATAATTATTGCAATACAAAGTAACGGATAAACAACAAGTACAAGTATTTGTAAAAATAAAGAAAACACACGAGGAGGATATTCTCCGATAAATAAAAGACTCGTGAGTATGATAACCAAAATAATTAAAAATAACCTTGAGAAAGCCATCTTCTTTTTTCTTCGAAAAATTTGATGATGAATAATTTTTAGAGAAGAAGAGAAAGTTGGAGTGATGGAATGTGTTTGTGAGATCATATTTATAGGGCAAAAAATAGCCGTTGTTTACCATTTATGACCGTTGGGGTACAAAAAAAATAAAGGTATGTATTTGTATAATTTTATGATAATAATATTATATATATAATATTAGACATGTTTAAATAATTATGTATATCATATCATAATATTATAATGAGTGTCATAATTTATTTTGTTTAAAAACCTTATAGGCTTTTATACTTGTCGTATCCCTTACCGGGAGTGTGGGATGTCGTCTTAACATCCTCCCAGGATTTATAACAAGTTTATGAAAAATTTATTTTTATTATTTCTAATAATAACATTATATTGTATATTAAATAAATACACAATAAATAAATAACAGTAAAATAAATATAATTATTTTTGTTACCTTTTTCTTCTGTTTGGAGCTTGGAAAAGTATGTAGGACTTTTAGAGCTTCGTGCTGATAACGTGTTGTGAAAAAGTAAAAATTTATGGTAAAAAGTAAAAATCTCACTCTCAAAATTTACCAAACTACACACTTTATAATATTTTTCTCTCTACTCAATTGTGATTTTCTTCACAAATGAGAGATCTATTTATAGGAAATCTTTACAAATAATCCAAAAATAAAATACATCATTACCTACATCATCACACACTAATTTTCAATATTTACAACTCTTATTTTCAACATTCAAATATTCAACATTCAAATATTCAATACTCACATTTTAAATATATTTTTCAACGGAATAAACAATTTTTTGTTAAGATAAATTAAATGTGTAGTAAGAATGATAAAATAATCATGCAAATTAAAGTAGTGTAGTGTGATAAATCATATAATATTTGATATGTTTTAAAATTATAGATTAATTTTATATGATATATTATGATTACCAAAATACCGTCTTTATATTTAACTATTTCTAAGTTATTAATATAACATTCTGTGTTAGTTTGTAATCACTAATCATTTCTAATATGTTTAATTTATTAACTAATTAAAATTGTAAAAATTAATTTCTTTCTTTATTCAAAATCATTTTTTTACCTCACTTTCATTTACACCACAATTTTTTCAGCCTTCACCCTTTTCTTTCCTCGACCATTTTTATCATCTTTTCCCACCACCATCTTACACCAAGATCTACGGAGCAATAATTTTGGATTTGGATCCTCTGTCGTGACTAAAAACACAGCACTCAGTGAGATCGTATTTTGATTTACAAATGTTCGAAAACGTTTTGAAGCTCTTGTACTTAAAACTTATGTCTTCAGTCCTCAACTGGTAATAAATTTGCAGTTGGCAACAATTTTAGCCATTAGGAGTCGAATGTAAAAGCTTGTGTGTGTCTATATATATATATATATATATATTTACGGTCCTTAAATTATTATCATTATTTTTTGCAAAATAGATATTATTCAAGAAACAAACATACAGTTTTATTTCAGAAGATCGAAGCTGATGGTTACAAAGAGCAAACACCTTATTTAATTTATTTAACATCATAGATACAGCTGCTTCCATCTTCAAGCTTCCAAAACATTACTGTTCGTTGATTCTTCGAACTTCCTAAACGTGAAAGTACTGGAAGGGAAACTTCCATCCAGAGCAAAGTGCCTGACTCCGTCGTCGTCCACGTAGATCCCAACTTTGGTGCATATCTTCGCGCATGATTCGCAAACCTTGGGGCAGGAAAAAAACCTGTACCTACGAGCCTCCGACTCCTTCCGAATCTGGAACCACGAGTTAATACTAGTTCCGTTCGAATCAATCTCACCTGCTGTGACAAAGTATTGCTCGGCGTCTGCGTCGTACTCGCCCACTCTCCACCCGGTCGGAAAATATAAGATTCCAAACGGAAAGGAGATCATTAGGTCAGTAGATTCACGGACTACGTTTTCCGGGTCGGTTCCGCCATAGGCGAAGGTTACCGGGAGCCCGTCTCCGAATACTAGTTGGGCGACCCGAATTGTACAGTTTTTATTGGCCATGGGGTAAATACTGACGCCACCGCCGGGGCGAAAAGTCGGAAATACGTAGTACCTGGTTCCTGTCGTAAGCTCGTTCCCTTCCCAGTCAAGCACCGGATCAGCTTTTTCGTCCTGAGCTTCTGCACAGATTACATTATCAGAAATGTTGAGCATGAAAATTAGGAGAGTGGCAATGAAGATGAGATTCTTCATGATGATTAACAGCTGATATTGTGTGGTTCGAAGAAGAAGGATTGATAATGATGTCCATTTATAGATTCCAATTTCACATATTAATATAATAAAATAATAATATAAATTATATAGGCTAATCAAAATGCGTGAATATTAGAAAATTCTCGAATTAGTCCTCTCATGTTTTGTCGCGTTCCCGATTAGTCACTAGTATCTTGATTTAGCTTTTTTTAGGATCCAGACTCGCAATGGACTCGCGTGTATGGAGTGAGTTTGGGCATACTAAATGGGTCATGGGGTGGGTCTCGGATCCAATTTTTCAGACTCATCCGGATATGGGGCGGGTCATGGGTCCTATTAATACCCGTCTCATATATGTGGATATAAATATTCTAGGGTTTTAGTTTTATTAATTTTCATTTTTTTAGTAGCTCACCTCAACCATAACGGTCTTAGCTATTCCTTTGTCAACTGTTGCATTTGAATCTGCTGGTTCTCATCTTAGTAGACTTAATCCAACGACTTTGGAGGCATTGATGTGCTCGCGAAGATGGTTGTGGATGAGGTGAAATGTAAATAAATCACAGTTTTATTTTGTTATTGTACTTTCATTTTATTTTTTTTACTGTACTTTTTCTTTTTAAATTAAATTTTTTTACAATTTGAAATTACAGTTTTATTTTTCAATGTATTTTCTCTATTTAATTTTGTAGTTAATTCTTCAAGTAGTTTACCAACTTGTCCCACCATTCTTGATGAAGAGGAAAATGATCTCGAAAAATATGTCTGAAATATTGTCTACTCGCTAATTTTATATTGATTTGTTTAAATTATGTTATGACTTATTTTTGGGGATATCAAAATTTTTTTGGAGAGCTAGTAACTCTTTTTTTTATGTAATTCTTTATGTCGTGAAAATACTTTGTTTGTTATTATTAAGTGTGGTCAAAGACATGGATTAATTTTCCACAATGTTGTATTTAGAGGCTTGTTTGTTTCATAATCCAGTCATGTGAGATGAAAGATTACTTTTTTATTTTAAAAAAATTCGGGTCTCACGGGTCTAACGGGTCTACCCGGCCCCGTTTCGTATTCAAGGTGGGGTGGGTCCGAAGAATATTTAATCGGAGTGGGACGGGTAATGGGTCAAAGTTTTTTCATGGGGAGGGTCTTGGGTTTAGCCAAACCCGGCCCATACCCGTCCCAATGACATCTCTAGCTTTTTTACTATGAAATCATATGTCCGAAAATTAATCTGATATGGGGCTATGAAATCATATATCAAATTTACTACGAGGCCTCGACACTTTATCTAAGCCCGAAAGACATGGGGCTCATCATTTTAATTAATTTCTGAAGGCATGAAGTACCGGCACATTATTTAAACCTGAGAAACATGAAGTCTCGACACTTTATTTAAGTCTAAGAGTAAAAGCCCCTGACACTTTAAACTAAGTGTTGATAAACTAAATCAAACCGGTTATCTTTTGACACTTCACGAAATTTTTCAATGTTTTAAGATGGCCAATCGAGGTGGACGGTGTATTTGAGTCCTGAAGGCTTGAGTACTTCCACTACAAGAAAATATGACTTCAACAACACTCAAAAGACAACGGTTTTTTATTAAAACCGTTGTGTTTTTTCTTTTTATATAAACGACAACAGTTTTAACAAAAATCGTTGTGGATTAGCGTGTTTGTTGGACAAACGACAACGGTTTTAGCTAACCGTTGTGGATTAGCGTGTTTTTTTTTGGAGAAATGACAACGGTTTTAGAAAACCGTTGTGGATTAGTGTGTTTTTTAGACAAACGACAACGATTTCAGCTAACCATTGTTGATTAGCGTGTTTTTTTGAAGCAACGGCAACGGCTTTAGCGAACCTTTGTTAATTAGCGATTATTTTAGAGAATATTTAGCGATGACTTTATAAAAACCGTCGCAATTTTTAAAATAGCGACGGTTTAAGATAAAACCGTCGCAAACTGTCCATAAATATCCGCGTTTTCTGTCCATTTTCTTACTCACGATAAAATTTTCTCTCTTATACGATTTTAGTTTCGATTTAGGGTAAGTTTTTTTCTTAAATTCTTGGTAAATATCTAAGTATTAGTTAAGATCGTGAATATTATTAGCTTAGTCAGATTGTAAGTTTTTTTTGTAGATTTATTAAATTATAAAAGTAATTTTTTTTCTATTTTACTTAAAAAATTTGCGACGATTTAGTCCAAAACCGTCGCTAATTTTAGCGAGGGTATATCTTAAATCGTTGCTAATTAGTCAAAAACCGTCGCTAATTTTAGCGACAATATATCATAAACCGTCGTTAATTAGTACAACAGTTTTAAATGACTTACGGCAACGGATTTTATCCATTGTCTTTTAACGTTTTTGTTGTAGTGTTCTCGATATTTAGAATTTTTTTTTAGGTGATTATTTCAGTCTGCTTTAAACACCTATTCAAAATAAAGAATGCAAAGAAAATTGAAGAAACAAAAACTTTATTAATGCAAAGTAAGGCCCGAATGCTGAAATTACAAATACTATTTCATGCCACCAAAACTTAATCAACGTAAATAGATTTACTGTTGTGTTCTTAATTAACTTCGACAAGAATTCAGATTTTTAGTTTATTAAACTTGGTCTCACTTATATTTTGTCAAATTCCAGACCAAGGAACAAAATTTTAATTTGACAAAAAAAAAATAAAAATGATCGAGAAAATTACATAATTCCACTATTATTGAATAAAATTGTTTTCATTTAGACGATAAAAAACAGAAAAGATAATAATCACATACCATACCATAAGGATCGGTAAGAGGTTGGGTTATGTTACAACGAGAGTGTTAGTATTTGTTCATTTTATACAAGATGTTCGTTCGGACATTTAAATTTAAATCAAAATGTACTTACGAACCTCACATTTTTTGTTTGAATTCAAATATTTCAACGAAAATATTAGATAAAATGAATCAAAAATAATATCTGTCCCTTATTTTCGTGGGGGCTCACATGATTTTCATATGGGTCCATGAAATCAACCATTACCCCATCTTTATAGAATTTCCACCATACACCACTGGGATTGTAAACCTAAATTGTCCTTTTTTTCATCCTTGTAACGTTAAAACTCCACGCAACTACATGATTTTTTTTATAAAAAAATGCACATGTTTTATGTGCACAATGGTTTTTTCTTAAAAATAAAATTTATCGGTTTTTTTAAAAGGTATTCTTGTGATAAAAAATTAAAATTTAATTTATGATTTTTAATAAGATTTATATGTTGTGTATATATGATGGTTTACGATTTTTAATAATTTGTTTTAAAAAAATAATCAAATTTTGAAAAAAAAAATTAAGTACAGCCCTAATAGCAATGGAAAATGTAAATGTAACACCAAAAAAATCCTGACATAATATCAAAAATTATGGATCAGTCCAATGTCACATAAACAATTGGCTTAACATATAGACACATAAATTGAGTGATTAAATTTCGATAAAAATAGACAATTTAACACAAAAATTTTAAAAGAAGCACAAAATAAAGATAAATTTGATAATCCAAGTATATTTTAAGCATTTAAAATATCTCATCTTAGTCACCAAGCAAAATCAAATTGTAAGAGAATGAATAAGCATGGTAACATAAAAAAAACAATGTTGGCACAAAATATAATATCAAATTGGCAACAAATTCTTAATTTTTAAAATATTAATATTAAAGTTTTAGAACGAGTGTATCGAGTTTTTTTGATGATGTGTGAGTCAAATGAAATTTTTTTACTTCTTACTCTAACGAGTAAATCAACGTCTTTGAACTTTTTGACAAAAAACACCAACTTTGTCGTTACCTGTTTTATACCGCAACATACATGACTCAAAATTATACGTGTTAATTGTCTCACATCGATTGAATAAAATATCGGGAGTTGCATATATGGATTTGGACAATCTTCTCATTTTAAGTTACTTTTTGGGGTTGAGTTAAGTTCAATTCTCACTCTTAACAATAAGCGTTGAATTGATTGGATTATGTAGTTATATGATGCATAGTATTTTATTTGTATTGATACAATACAAATACAAAAATAATTAAATTATTCACTAACATTGTAGGATCTAACGTTTGGTGTTTTACCAAAAGTTATATCTAAAGTGATTGTGCAACCCTAATCTTTTAAATCATACAACAACTCAAACACCACGTTTTGATTGTTCTACAAAGCAGAGACAATTATTGCGCTCCAATAATACCTATTAGAATAATTACATTTTTTGCAATGAATGAGAACCGAAGTCGTGACATTAGCTCTGGTACCAATTGTAGGACCGAATATTTTCTGTTTTTTAAAAAGCTGTATCTGGTGATAATTGTGCAACTCTAATCTTTTCAATCGAAATCAGTTCAAATAACAAGTTTCGATTATTCAACAACAACAAAAAAATTTTATTACACCAAACAAATATTTATTATACACAAAAATCCTACAAGAAATATCATTCATTAATATTTATACAAAAAGATTGGTCCTCTTATTATACACAAAAATCCTACAAGAAATATCATTCATTAATATTTATACAAAAAGATTGGTCCTCTTATGATGGATAGGGCGGGTGAGACGTGGTGGGTCGGGTGGGTCAGTAAATTAAATGTTTTTAAAGTTATATTACCTCCATTTCTTCGGGCTGTGGTTTGTAAACCTTCTGTTGTCCTTTTCAATTATTTTGTCTCCTAGCTAGCAACATGAGCATATATAACACGTGCCCTATTTTTATACCAATATTTCTTTTCAAAAAACTCAATTTTACTTCTTTTATATATATACATACATATATATATATATCTTGTAAGACGGTCTCACGAATCTTAAGCAGTGAGACGGGGTCAACCCTATCGATATTCACAATAAAAAGTTATAATTTTGACATGAAAAGTAATACTTTTTCATGGATGACCCAAATAAGAGACATGTCTCACAAAATATAACACGTGAGACCGTCTCACACAAGTTTTTGTCATATATTATATATACAACTTACGATGAAAGATTTATCATAGCTAAACCCACTTATTGAGATTAAACTCGAGACCTCTCGAGAATCCTAATTGATATATTTGAATATTTGGATATTGATTCTTTGTGAAAAATGTTTCAGAGAAAAGATTACCTCAATATCTTTATATTTAATTATTTCTAAATGATCAATATAACATTATGGCTTAATTTGTAATCATTAATAATCTCTAATATGTTTTATTAACTAATTAAAATTGTAAAAAGTAATTTCTTTTGTTATTCAAAATCATTTTTTTACCTCACTTTTTTTACACAATTTTTTCAGCCTTCACCCTTTTCTTTCCTCGACCATTTTTTATCATCTTTTACCACCACCATCTTCCACCAAGCTTCATCCATTTGGTTGCCAATTTGTCGAAAATTAATTATGAGAATAAAAGAAAGCAAAATTGAGTTTTTATTTTTATATTTGAGTTATTATATGTGTATGCGATGGAAATCAATAATTGTGTATGTCCGGATAGTGACCGATGGAAAAATAATTGTGTATGTCCGGGTAGTGATAGTTGTCACGCCCCGAGATCGAAGTGATGACACCGACGTTGTTTAACAATAACACAATCGCAAACAACTAGCCTCGTAGCATAGTATAAACCAAACAAATTTATAAATATCATAATTCAACGAAAATAACCATTGTCTTTATAACTCAAAAACCCAAAAAACGACATAGTTCGATGCGGAAACGTAAAAACTGAAATAAAAGTTTAACTTAATCTAAAATCTTACAGTCTCGAAATTCACCAGCCCCAAAACTGGTCCGACTCCTCTTCCTCGACCTGTTCTTTGGATTTATCTGGGAGGGGAGAGTAAGAGGGGTGAGTATTTTGGGAAATACTCAGCAAGTGGGGGCCGTTCGAGCACAACATAAAAATATTTACACGAAAATGACACATAAACCCATCATGTTTTTCCATAACATATACTCATATTCATATCATAACAGCACTGCGATTTTTTCACCTTCTATGGTTTACTGATATCAGTCCCTAATTTTTAATCCTCTAAGGGGACGATGCCATAAAACGGTTCTATCCCACCGTGAAGGGCCATATGTTGGGATTCCCACCCAATTTCGGTGTATCCTCACAGTGCCAACACGTAAACGTACCAAAATCGTACAAAAAACGTAGAGATAGAATAACGGTGCTCGACCGAATTTTTCGAAAACAAGAAAAAACATCACCGAAATTTAAAGATTTAAAACAAGCCCACTTACAGTATTTTGGATGCTAAGAAAAACGTGAATAGTGTTGCGCTGGGTATCCGAACTTTCCTCCGGGTTTGGATTACTAGAGAGAATGAGGGGAGTCCTCTATTTATCGGGATGATATGAAAATCTTACCATAAATGAGTTGCTATTCCTTTCATAATTACGAGATAATTATTCCTTAATTATCGAGATATACCATACTTAAATCGTGCCATAAATGAAAAAAAAAACGTGTATATATATATTGCAAAATTTCGAATTTATGGATTTTTGGACTGGATGGATGAACGCAGACAATTTTCTTGTACAGGTTCGTGATGTATCTGGACTGTATTGCAAATTTGTTAGCTTCGTTATCGAGAAAACTTCCTTATAGGCGATATATTCTTTTCAATTAAGTGGACACATTGCCTTGTATGCAATAATCCATCCAAATTTCGAAATTCATTGTGTATCCTGTACTGGATTTTTGAATTTCGTGTATTTATTGGTTTGGAATATTTTTTGAATATCATGTATTATTCAATATTTTCGAATCCCTTTTTATTTCCAATAATTCGAAAATAATATCTTATACATATTTGTAAAAATACATCTCTTAAATTCGAGGTTCTCACAATCGTAATATTTTATATTTGAGTTTTTATATGATTTAAAAAAATTAAGTTACGTTAGAATGTCACGTATTTAATTATTATATTGATCTTATATTTTTTTAAAAAAAATATCTTCTTGTTACCATATCGAATATATTTTTTTAAGAACATGTGACTTTTGATTTGGTTAGCCATTTGGAGTGCAATGTAAAAGCGTGTGAGTTTATATATATATATATATATATATATATATATATATATATATATATATATATATATAATCTGATCTTATGAAGGATATCAGTGGCATGGTAGTTTCTGCCATAGTCCTGTCTCAACCATGAAGCCTGTCCAAGGATTGCCGGATCTTGTGAAGGATATTATGCCTAAATTGTATCTGATTACTGGAATGTTAATGCAATTTCAAGTAAGTACACAGCTTTATCTAAGTCGGGGGCATGAGGTCCCGTCACTTTATCAAAGTTTGTGAGCCATGAGACCCCGACATTTTATTTAAGCCCGAGAGGCACGAGGCTCCGTCACTTTATTTAATTCTTGGAGGCATGAGGTACCGACATCTTATTTAAACCTCGGGAAGCAAGAAGTCCCGACGTTTTATCTAAGTCCAAGAGTAAAAGGTCCTGAAACTTTAAACTAAGTGTTGACAAACTAAATCATACCGGTTATCTTTTGACACTTCAATAAATTTTTTCAAAGTTTTAAAATCATCAATCGAGGTGGACGGGGTATTTTAGTCCTAAAGGCCTGAGTACTTCTCGATATTTATAATAAATATAGGGTTAATTAGATATCAGTACATGTTATAAATAAAGTTGTATTTCAGTACCTGGAGAGAGAAAATAATTTTCAAAATACCAAGATTGCCCTTCTTTCCCATTTAAGTTTAATTGATTTAATTGATCCCCACCTTCCCCGAAAATTGTATCAGAGCATGGTTAATTTATTTCAAACACAAGATTTATTATTACTAGTGAAATTAAAATGTTTAAGGAGGAGAATTTCAAAAAATTATGAATCCGAACTTATGTTCGAAGAAAATAATTGACAAGATTTATTCCAATATTTTGGAATATACACAAGTTCATCTAACTATTATTAGATATCAGAACCAGATAGGGAAGCATATGCACCCTCAGGTAAACTCTCAGGTAAACTTATAATTCAAGCAAATAAGTTTCTGAAAATAGTACTAGATTCATCTAAGTTCTCTTTAGATCTTAGAGAAATCTAGAAAATCATACAAAATTATGGCAACATGCTATATTTTGTACCTTAACGAGTTTAAGAAATCCTTAAAAACCAGGAAGAAATTCTTGGAATCTTAAAAGATATTCAAACAAGAATACAGAAACTAGAACAACAACCAAGTTCTAGTAAAAGAACTTCAGGAGGATGGTTACCACCCTCATTTGGTACTGAACCTTTGTTACATCAACAAGGAAAGGCTAGAGTGGTGTCAAAACCTTTGACTGAAGAAGAAAAGATGATCAATCTAATTAAATCTGTCTCAAAAAAGAAATTTATCTGATGACAACTTTAGAAAGGATTGGTCTAGAGGATCTACAAGAGCTTGCAGAATCGTTCGCAAATCTCAAAGTTGTAGATCTAAAGAGGAACACAGCAGGAGGTGAAATATCCGCTATAACCTGGTCATCTACACAGGAACCACCAAGGAAAAGTGTGGGATCTCAAAATGTCAATATGAGAGAATCCCAATCATATTTCCAAACTGGTGGAGGATCACACCCAGCGGGTACAAGGACAAGGAGAAATCAAATTCCCTTGCACCAAACACCCTATGGGAAGACTGTTTTAGATCCGATACATCCTTATGGGGTTATGCTTAACCTTGATGTATTAGATTTCAAAAACAGAGAAGATCTCATAGATGATTGGACATCTGCTATGAGAATCGCAGCAGGAACACTTGATCTCAATAAAGAAGGATTCATTAAACTTCTAGAAATGAGTATAATGGGATTAGTGAAAATTGCTTGGGACATGACTTCATTAGAAATGAAAGAATCAGTCCTAGCCGGAGAATCTCTGAGCGAGATAGCCGGAAAAATAGCTACCCTATTCAAAGCACAATTTATAGGGGTAGACTATTTTAACAGTCAAGATACAGAAAAGAGGAAGAAATATACTCAGGCTCTGTATAGTCTTGAATTACACGATATATGTTTGATAGATGAATACATTATGTTATTAGGGGTGGGCAACGGTCGGTTTGGTCCGGTTTTGCTCTACAACGGTTCGGTTTTTCGGTTTTCGGTTTTGAATATCTCTAGTCCAAAACCAAACCATTTTATTATGGTTCGGTTCGGTTTTTTTGTAATACGGTTCGGTTTATACGGCCGGTTATACACGGTTTGCTAAAATTTGTTGAGAAATAAAATTATATGTCACTTTATGCCTTTAAAATCTAAATCATAGTATTTTTCAAATATTTAATTTGTGAGACTTAATCTTTTATATATATATATAAATATATAACTTGTGTTGTGTACAAACATGTCATACGAATATAATAACAATATATAACTAATTAACCATGTAAACACGGAAAATGCATGAATCCAACGGAATGTTTAGTAATACGAATGATAACAATGTGTCAACCAGCTCGAATGGAACACAAATAATCTTATGAAAATATTAAAGAAATATATACAGAAAATAAAAAGTTCCTAAATCTTAATAGGTCCATTATATATAAAAAGTCTTATACTTAACAATAATATGACCCATTATACATAAAAACCTTATATTTAACAATAATATGGCCGGTTCGGTTTTTCGGTTTTTTTGGGGATTAAAACCGAAAACCGAACCGAAAAACCGAACTTCATAAATTTTAAAACCATAACCGACCGAAAAACCGATAAAACCGAACCATTTAAATCAAATTATTCGGTTCGGTCGGTGTTTTCGGTTTTTCGGGTTTTATGCCCACCCCTAATGTTATTCACTAAATATCGATGGAATTCAGGAGTCGAAGAAGATATAGCTATGCAGCTTTTCTTCGCAAAAATGCCAAGCCCTTGGAGGGAAATGCTCATAAGGGAATACGTACCTGGAAACCCAGATACGTTGGCACGAAGAGCCTCTTTCCTTAAAGAAAAAATGGCAGAATGGTGCCATATGGCAGCATTACAAAAGAATTACAAACGCTTAAGGGGTATCAACAAAAGAACTCATTTGTGTTGTAAGGAAAACGATCTTCCAACAATTATTGGAAGTAAACCACAGAAGCATAAGAGGAAAAGTTTTAGGACTCATCCTTATGCACGAAGTGGAAAAAGTTCTTGGAAACCAAGAACTGTATGGTCTAGACAAAAAGCCAGATCTTATAAATCTGGACAAAGAAGCGGACCATCAAGGAGTAGGATATCATCCCAAGCATCGAGTACATCTCGAAGCACAAGAAGAACACCTACGAAAAAAACTTTCAGAAGAGCTCATACTCAAGCAAATGAAAGTTTCAAATATTGTAATTGCTGGACATGTGGAGCAAGAGGTCATATCTCGACTAACAGTCCAGAAAATGAAAAAAGAGGTATTAAACGTTTTGATCTTACCCCAGATATTGAAGAAGCAGTTTATTACCAAGATCTTATTCAGGTATACAGATTCGAGGACATTGCCTTGGATGAAAGTATATATGAAGAAGAAGAGGTCTTAAGTCAGGGAGAATCTGATGGAACAGAATCGGAATCTGACTGAGGACGAGGTGTTTCGACACGAAACACATGAAGATTTGTCTGGGTTTTTTAGCCAGACAACAATCTCTCACAATATGGTCCAAAGGATCATGAGAGAAAATCCTAGCTTACAGAAATATCAAGGATTCTCTGCAGGACAGGTAGAAAAGTTTTTAGGAAGGCTTGGCCTAAGAAACAGAAAGCATCATCTTATCTATAAAGTTTCCAGAAGGAAAATGGCAATCCCAATGGAACTTACGGGAAATAGAATGGAGATGCAGTTAATTCCTTCCGAAGAAATTAAGGAGGAATTACAAAAACTCAAGATAGAAGTAGCAAGGACTATGTCCTGGATTCATGTTGGAGCAATCCAGATTATGATAAAGGCTACTTTCAAAGAAGGAATAGATTCACCTATCGATATTGCTATATGCGATAAAAGAATGGGGAATCTTCAAGATTCAGTACTGGGAACAATCTCAGGAAATCTCTGTGCAGGAAAGATTGTAGGAGTAATATATCCAAGGATAGCCTACAACTTGGCAGATCGGGATTTCAGCCGAACCTTGACATTACATCAGAATTTCAAGGAAAAAAGGTTGATCAAAGAAGGTAATAGACCATACTCTATTACTTATCAAATTTCATATGCTCTATCTAATACACATCATTCTGAGTTGTTTATTAGAAATGAGTTCATTGAAATACCCGAGATATTCGGAAAATTTGCTCAGGCAATTTATCCAGAACGAGTTGAGTTTCCTTTAATACAAGAAACAGATATCCAAATACAAGACAAACTGATTCTACAAAGGAATCAAAGTCTTAGATTGGAATCAAGAAGACTATCTTTTCAAGGAGATTGAATAACGAGTTACAGGTGGGGAAAAACGCCTGTCATAGAAACCCAACAGGAGCCGAAAAGTTTTTCTACAATGGGAAAACTTAGATGCCCAGAAGGGTGGAAGGAAGTAGAAATAGTATTTGATATTACAAAGCAGAGGAATCAATTTCCTTGTAATTCAATATACTATTTGTAACAACCAATGATAGGAACTTACCAAGGACTGATTAATATCGGAGAATTGGAGGTTCACATTCAAGGAATTCCAGGGAAAGAATCAGATCGAATGTTCTTGGACTAGAGTTTCTAGAGGAACACAAACCTTGGAAACGTCTAGAGTATGGAATGGAGTTTATGGCAAATGATAAGAGGTGGAAAATCCAATGACTACAAGCTCATTCTCCATATACATTCCAATAGGAATGTTGTATGAACAATATAAGGTAGAATATTTTGCTGCTTATATTGATTCAGGTGCTGGAATCTGTACAGCAAAATGAGGAATTTTTCCAAATAATTTGGAAGAAGAATTACCGAAGATTGCTGGAAGAGATTTTTTCAGAAGAATCTTAATCTTATGTAAAGGGATTAAGATGACTGAAATAATGATTGACGGTGCTGGACAAACACCTTGGTACAAGGTAAAAACACCACCAATCTATTTTCATGATACATGAGCTGACATTTTGCTAGGAAATAATTTCCTACAAATGTTCAAATCATATTCTCAAGAAAATGAGACTAGAAGAATAGTGTTCACAACACCCTGTGCTCACAAAATCATAGTTCAGAGACTAAGAGAGGCATTTTATAGAAAATTGCCCATCCAGTTTCGCAGCAAGCGTGGTGATTCAGGACAACTTCTGAACCCAAAAATGAAGGATTCTAGACGGTTTGAAGAAACAATGCTCCAGTTGAGAACAGATCAAGTACTCTAACCAGAAGATATAGAATGCCTTAAGATAACTCTACAATCGAATGAAGTAGAGTTTGAATCCAAGGTATCATTGGAAGATGTCAAGAAAAGGATCAAAGAAAACTACAATGAAGATCCTTTGGCATGGTGGGACAAAAATCAACTTAAAGCTTGCCTTAAGATTAAGGAAGGAAAAGAGTATGAATTTGTCCGTTGCAAGCCTATCCCAATGAATATTATTGATCAAAAGGATATGCAGATTATAATCAGGGAACATTTGGACCTTGGTTTAATCAAAGCAGGTATGTCACCATATAGCAGTCCAGGTTTCCTGGTAAGAAATCATGGTGAGATAAAAAGAGGTAAACCCAGATTAGTTATTAATTATCAAGAAATTAATAAAATTCTGGAGTTTGATGGGTATTTTATACCAAGCAGAGAACATCTAATTAGTTGCATACGCAATGCAAAGATATTCTCTAAATTTGATTTTAAGTCCGGATTTTATCAGATTCGGATGGAGGAAGGGAGCAAGAAATTCACAGCTTTCTCCACACCTCAAGGACATTATATATGAGAAGTATTGCCAATGGGATTGGCTAATTCACCGCAGATATTTCAAAAGAAAATGGATAATCTTTTTAAAGATTATTTTAAATTTATGTTTGTTTATATTGACGATGTTTTAATAGCATCTAGAAATATAGATGAACATGTTAAACACTTGGAAATTTTCTCTAAGGTTTGTAAAAAAGAAGGACTGGTTTTATCTGAAAAGAAAGCAGTCATTACAACAAGAAAGATTGAATTCCTCGGAATTGAAATCGATGAGTCAGGAATAATTCTGCAAGAGCACATAGTCGAAAAGGTGCAGAATTTTCCAGAAAGTCTCAAAGACAAGAAACAACTTCAAAGTTTTCTAGGAGTTGTTAATTTTGCTGGGATGTTTATAAAAAACCTAGCAAAACACAGAAAGGTGGTCAGTCCATTATTGAAAAAAGATGCAAGGTTTATATGGACAAAAGAACATACAGAAGGACTGGTCTGTTGAAAGAAGATTTGTAAAAATCTTCCAAAAATGGCAATTCCTCAAGACGAAGATAATCTGGTATTATATACTGATGCCAGTGATTATTGGTGGGCAGCAGTTCTTACTAAGCTCACACCAGATGGAGAACAACCATGCAGATATTGCAGTGGGTTATTCTCAGATGCAGAAGCCATCAGATGACATATTAACGAAAATGAATTTTATGCAGTAAAAAGGACTTTTGAAAAATGGTCATTATTTTTACTTGCAAAGAAATTTACTTTGAAAATTGATAACACACAAGTAAAAGCTTTCTTAAGGAATAGAATTGAGTCTAAACCAGAGAAGGCTAGATTATTAAGATGGCGGACACTATGTCAGAATTATATTTTTGATATTTTGATAATAAAATCTCATGAAAATATTCTTGCAGATTTTCTAACAAGAGATGGACAGTGGTGATATCGATGTCATCATCAAGATGCAGAGGCATTTGAGGGAACACCTTGAAATGCTTCAAAACGAGTCTAACAAGTTAGTCGTAAACGCAGAAGTTGCGGGAAGACTACAACAAGCCGATAAGAGAGTTGTCTCTGATCGAATTACAGGATGTTTACAGGCTTATACTCAGTTATGGTCTGTGACACAAAGGCCTATCCTCCAAAGCATTGAGAAGCCATTGGTTTCCCAAATGGAGAGTTTTCGAGTACATGACTCTATACCTAGAGCAGGGGATTCAAATACCCCTGGCACAAGTGTTAAGTCGGGATCATCTCCAGATGAGTCGGCTGAAACAAAAATTGAGACTCCTGATCCTTATCTTGAGTCCTCAAGTCAACCCTTCACCTCGGGGATTGAAGAGGGAGAGATCAACCTTAGGCATCGTACTGACAAAGGCAAATCTAAGGTTGGTATAAATGAAGGTGCAATTTCTCCATTTCAGGTTTACCAACAAAATTGGGAGAAATTAAAAACAAGAATTGGCATTAACCCAGCTACCAATAGGGTTGATGTTTCAGGAAAATATCCCAGGGTATGGATGAAACCAAATTCATATCCAAAGGAAGTCAAGTCATGGTATGAATTCGGGGCTCTTGCCTCAGTTTATACTACATCACCAAGCTTTCCGAAAATTTCAGGATTACCAAAATGGATCCAGGAAGCTGTTCATGAAACCTGGGCGAATAATGATTATTTGTCTAGAGGAGATGTTTTGGAGCTATACTTTTTCAGTGCAGCACCAGAACCAGCAGGGAAAGGTTCTCACGAAGCCTTTCATTTCATCAAGTTAAGGAGGCCGGATACAAATGTTCAAAAATTTATTAAGGACCCTCCGACAGAAGAAACACCCCTGGTTGCTTCAATTTCTGAAGATGATATGTCTACCAGAAGAGCTTGGGGTCTATGGGTCTGTCTCACTGAGATGGACAAAGTCAAGTTCCCGTTCAAATTTTACAATCATTCAGTGAACGGATCATTCCTGTTAAATACCATGACAGGAAAAACAACAAGTTTTGCAGAAGATTTATTCGAGAAAAAGAGAAATATTTTGTGGAATAGCAAGCTGCCGGCAAGTAAAGAAACTCGTCGGAAATTCTGTAACATGGCACATATAGGAAGATGGTCTGAAAACATCTGTCCAGAATGCCAAAACCAGAAGGAACCTGAATTCGGTAAAGGATTCAAACCGAGATCTGATCGGAAACACTTTACCGACACAAGCACAAGTGGGGATGGACCACATTCACGTTTTCCTCGAGGACACCGAAAGCCAAAGATTCCTCGACAAAGTTGAAAGTGGGCATGTGATTATCCCACCAAGAAAAGAAGAACCACCGTGTGAAAAATCATGCGAGTGGAATTCAAGGACCACCAATAATCGGTGGAAAAAGAACAAGGACCACCAATAATAGGTGGAAAATGACAAAAGACATTGGATTCCTTATCTTTAAAGATAATGGAAATCTAATAAAAAGACAGGAAACTGGACCCAATTAAATCTATAAATAAGACCAAACGGGAACCAGTGAATCACACAAAACTTAAACCAAACTGGAAACAAAATGTATTTTTCATACCTCAGAGTTTCTAGAAAAAGGATTAAGGAAACAAGAAAAGAGCTGAAAAATTTCAAAGAATTTCAGAAAAGGCTCGAAGAAACAGGAAGAGAGATGCAAGCTGAACTGATCCAGGTGCATATAAACTATTTATGCCGACAGATAAAAATTCAAAAATGACTGTTTCTAGATTAATGATCTAGAAAAAGACAAAACAAGAAAGATGGAGGGACCATCTTAAGAGGACCACTCAACCACTACATGGTCCATATGCAAGACTGTAAAGGCTTATCAAGATTTGGAATCCGTGTTTCAAATCCGAAGAAGCCTTCTATAAATAAAGGAGGAAGGAAGAAGTGAAGATCATCGAACATTTTCCTCATTTCTTTCAAGAATAAATTGTAATAGTTTTTTGTATGTGTTTTTCGAGTTCGGCTATTATTAGTAGCTAAACAAGTTCCTCCTCTTCTACAGGAGGTTTCAATGTATTAATAAATGTTTGTGTTTGAATAAAGAGATATTTGCTCTTAGCCCCTCTCATGTATTATTTTCAAAATTTTATCTTTTACTGTACACTCTAAGGTAGGAAATAAATTAGAGTTGTGCCAAGTATTGCTGAAGGAATCTGCGTCGGTAACCATCTGTTGCGATCGCGTGGTTGGTCTGTGAGGAGCAGTTCGTAAAATACGGTTGATATAACCCGGTGGTACTCCGGTCAAAATGGTAGAAGGTATAATTTATTTTACGGAAGTATGATGGGCCATTATTTAAAAAAAAAATCAATTATTTAAAAATAGGTTGAGGGGTATTTTGGGAAACTGGGTATTTGAAACAAAGTTTTAAAGATTCGGGGGTACTGATATGTAAGTTACCCATAAATATACAATATTGAAATAATTCATTAAATCCATTATATCTGTGTCACATCAACAATAAATACATATATAAATATAGGCGGTGGACAATGTAAAACATGTATATTTCTTTTTATTAAAATTTAAATCACAGCAACCCACCAATATTCTTCTTCCACGTGTGGAAAATAATTGAGAAAGGAATGATAGACCTACACGAATATTTAATATTAAGTTTCGTTTTGAGTTTCTCGTGATTAACTGATATCAGCTCCACACGCACGCTTAGGGGTTTTTAACCGTTTATCGTGAAAAAAAAAAAATTTGAATAAATAACACAAGCGACATAAAATTAACAATATATCGTATCACGCCAATGAAATTTGCGTGATAGCTTTTTGATGAAAAAGTCCCGCCATCCTAAATAAATAAAGAAAATGTGATGTTACATCAGGAAAAATAGTTTTTGTTAGTCCTACTTTTAAATGTGGTTGTGACAGAATAACTTTATTTTTTTCATTACTTTGGATTCAATTGCTGCTGTGCTATCAGAAAATACAAGCGACACCAAAAAAATGTTTATGTGAGCCAATGTCATGTGTTCGATTCTCATTGATTGCAATGAGTGCAATTATTGGAAGGAAAATTGTTGGAGGCAATAATGTCCTTACAGGATAGAGCAATCGAAACATGGTACTTGGGCTGTTACGTGGTTTAAAAGATTTAAGTTGCATCATTACCATTAATTATAGCTTTTGATAAAACTACAAGCGTTCGATCCTACAAATTATATTTAATTCCATGTTTTATAACTAATTCAGATTTTTTCCTCTGCCATTTCAGTACTTTTACTATATTTCATTTAGGATTCCTTTGAGATAATTAGCATACATACTACAAAAAATATGGCCCATCGCAACGCACCACACGGTCAACATCGCCAAATAGTAACATCTGGCGAAACATTACGTGCTCGACATGGCTCAAAAAATGGAAGTTGAAAAAATAAAATAAAATTTATGGGACTTTGAGATAAAACTTGACAACTCTAAAATTATATCGAATATCTAGTTGCAATTATTGGATATTCGATAATACTGACTAATGATATATATGAATTTCGGGTTTGGATTTTTACGATAAAATCTCTTCATGCGAATTTTGGGGAAAATGATCAATTAATTGAATATTTGAGAATTATTGACGTTGCAATTATTATTGAGTTTATATTGTTATTTTTCAATTTAGAATAACAAAAAATTTAATAGTTATGATATTTGTAAAATAATTATTTCTAGTTAGACAACTAATAAGAAATGAAGAAATACAAATTATTAAGTTATTTCTAACCAAAATTACATACATTAATTATAGCATCGAAACGTCTGCTAATCTTTTTTCTTAAAAGTATTAGAAATTTTTTTTCTCCTAATTAAAATCTGCCGAACTACTTAAATAAATATATAAAATATTTTGCACCATTTTAAAATAAAACAACCAACTGATATTTGAAAAGTCAAAGAAAATCGTCAAAACAGGAAATCATTAAACGTTTTACCAAACCTAAAAATAACCATTTCAAATATTACTAAAAGTATCATCTTCTCAAAAATCAGTCAAAAAACATAAATAAATAGTCTTAAATTTTTTAACGTAAATCGTAACATAAATCAAAAGTGCGGAAAAGTAGAAGTGCTAGTCCTCGGAGTTATGTGCACCGACAGTCCAGCAAGGTCAATCATCAAGACCTCCATTAATAATATCATCATTACATGCATCCATCACACCTAGTGAGTCTAAAGACTCAACACACCATCACTTTGATAACAAATAATAAGTATAAAACCACAAGCAACATTGAAAATACTTTAAAATAAAAATAACATTTTCATGACATGCATAATATAAACCTCAACCTTTCCTTTTTCCTCATTTCATAACATAATTTCTTTTATCATGATCATAACATTTTTCCTTTTTATTGAATTCAGATCGTTAATTGTGACTTTCCTCATCCTCAAAAAGTCGATGAATCCATCTACATGAAACCACAGTACTGGGCGGCGGGGACACCAGCAACACTCTCACCGGTCAACTGGGTCTTGGCCTATCCTCATCGAATGGAAATAAGATCGTCAGGCTCTCTCTGGGACCTTCTCCCATAAATGGGCTCCCTCTGAGCCTTTTCCCTCACTATATCCTCATTCTTATCCTCATATCCTCAATAGTCATAATTACTTCACTTCTTTCAACGTTTTACATTTTCATCACTTTATAAAAAATCATGCATTTAATATCTTTTTTCCTTTAAAAACAAGCATGCAACATATCTTTTTGCTTTATCGTTCAACATAAATTCCATAAATGAATCATAAAATTCCATAAACCTTTAACATGAACATTTTAACATGTAAAAATCCTTAAACATTCAAAATAATCATAACAGCATATAGAATATCAATCAGAGCACTACCATAACGTTTACTAATTTCCAGGTGTAAAAATGATCGTTTTACCCCTAGACGTAAAATTTTACGTTTTTGAATTTTTCTTAATTTCCTTGACTATAATGTGTCCCAAATAATTATTTAAGTATAAGTTAACTTTTCCATAATTTTATTTAGCTTAAATCATAGACTTTTTAATTAATCTTTAGTTATTCGTTTTTAAGACGTTTTAATCCCGAATAATTTCAAACTTTTAAATAAAATTCCTAAATTCAAAAATTAGCATTTTAATAAGTATTTGACCCCCGTGAACCATGACTCGAGCACCGTGAGCCATGTTTCAATTATTTTTCTCAAAGAAAACCCTAATTCGAACCTACATGATCACCCTTGGGCCATCTTGAAATTCCATCGAGCCAAGCCCGAGCCACCCCGAGCCAGCCTCTTCCTAACCTTTATATGGACCCTACTTGACCCTAAGAACCAAAGGACTTGACCCCCAACTTGAACCCGAAGCTACACTCCCAAGTGCAAGCTGCGGCCGAGAGTTTCACTTTGACAAGGACTCCTTAACTTCGTGCTTAGGACCTAGCCAACACCCCGTCCCTTGAACCAGTCTCATGTGCACTCACCTAGGACCCTAAGGACGCCCTCAAGCCCAGCCCGTGACCCCAGACCGAGCCCCTCAATCCATGCGTGCTGCTGCACTTAAGGACGCGCAGCAATCCCTTCTCGGGTGGGAGTCCTTCTGTACTCGAGTCCTAGCATGGCTAGGACTCCCTCCCTGACTCGCACATGACCTTGGCTAGCCCTGGTCCCAGCCGTGCCAAGCCATGCCCACCTACACCCCAAAACCGAACCCTCAAGATAAAAAAACAGAAAAAACGAACCAGCTTGTTTCCTTTGTGATAGCCGTGTGTATGGTGTGTGTTCTAGGACCTGAAATCATGTAAAAACATTGCTTGAACAAGTCCTAATCATGCCAGCCCCTTTGTGAAATAACATAACATGATTTGGGACATAAATTCATGAGTTTATCACATGTGTAGGCAATATTACGAAAATATTAATAAGAACTTCATCTCTTCATACAAACGTGTTTTAAATCAATAATACGATGTGATAGACGAGAAAAAGTGATGTATGGCGTGTCTTTGCGTTTCAAACGCACGATTATACGTTGACGACGAAGAACGGCGACAAGGAGGGTCTAGGCTTGTGTTCTCTTAGCAACTCTCGAATTTTTTTTCCTCAAACTATGATGTGTGTGTGTCGTGTAAGCTGATGGAGAGATTTGTGAGGGTGTGTGGCGTGAACTATGAGGGTTTAGGCCTTAGGGTAGGGTTTAACACTTTAAATACATAAATAATCATCTAACAAGGCTTAGGCCTAATAAGCATACAAATTAGGCCCATTAGTACTTAATTAAAATATTAAAATAGTTTTGTTTAAATAAATTTGTGAATTTATTAGTCGGGTTGCTATTACGTTCGTATTTTTTGTTGAAAAACCAACACCGATAAAATTTATGTCCCGACGTATAAAAAAACCTCAAAACCCCCTTATTTTCAAAAATATGAAAAAGCATAAATCATATTTTAAATATTGAAAACAATTATTTAATAAAAACATTTTCTATTTTTCAGCCATCGATCTCCGTTCCTCGATCGCAACTAGAATAACCTTTAAAAATATATTTTTAATGCAACAATGTAGAAAAGTATATTTTAAACATGTAAATATATACATCATAAGTAATTAATGCAATTAAAATGATTAATTGAAATACACAAGGAATTTAATAACTTGCGTGCATGTGGTTCGCGTGGATTTTTAAATTTTCGGAGCGTTACAAGTATATAGTTTAGCAAAATATCGATTTCAACCGAAATAACTCATCGAACTGAATTAATTTGAAAAATCGATTTTTGTTTATTCAAATTTCAGTTTTAGTTTTAAAAATATCGGTTAGTTCGGTTTAATTTAGGTTTTAAATATAAAATTTTGGTTGACTGACAAACTGTATTTTTATAAAATAATAATAATAATAAATTTTTTTAAAGTTACTAGATTGGTAAATATATATATTTTAATAAATAAAATTTAAATTTATTTAATTCAGTTTTTATATAATAGTTTTAAATTAAAACTTTATATTTTTTAAAAAATTATATAAATTCAATTAATTCAGATTTCAATCCAAATAACAGATTTTGTTGGTTTGAATAATCTACTTTGTAGTAAAATTATATGTATTCGATTTAGTTTATGATAATTCGATTTTTTAAAGTTGAATTTGATTTGAGTTGAGTCAAATACTCACTCTAATTATTAGTACTAGAAGAGACGGCCCATACCGCTTTGCTTCCCCGATCCTCCCACTCTGTTGGATAAGATTGTAATTATGAGTTAATATCCCCAAAAGTCCTCCATTGAGTCATCTTGATCGGTCGGCGACATACTTGGAAATGGCCGTGTGATTTCGTGAATGTGGCGCCTCTTTGGTCTTGGCCGAGTGATCAAGATGATTTTGATTCAATTATGAAGTGATGTTATGAAGTGATCCATGAAGTCTTTTGATCTATTATAAATAGAACTCCTCTCATTTGCATTCATTGCACCTTTTCTTTTTCTTCTCTTTTCTCTCTAAGTTTAGTTATATATGCGAATTTTTAATCATTAGCGCTTAAAGTTCAAATTTTCAAGATATAAAATCTTGAGTTTGAATTTTCTAAGTTTACACGCTTAAATTCGAACTTTGTAATTAAATTCGAGAGTTGTCTTCTAGTTTGAGTTTTTTAAGTAATTGCGCTTAAATCCAAATTTTGCAAGATTTAAACTCTTGGAACTGGATTTTTAAGTTTAACGCTTAGAATTCGAAATTAGAAAGTTTGCATACCATATTGATAGCGTTCAAAACATTTCAAGTTCGTGTGGTTTTAAAATTTGTAGTGCTACTATTTTAAAGTCGTAGTCGTTGTATCTTGGGAAACGAATTGCCAACAACCGTGAGCATCGGGGCGGGGCAATATCGTTTTAAGGCAAAAGAGTCAAACTCTTGCTTCGACTATTTTCTCATAGCTATTTGGTTCACCCATTTCTGTCCCTTGATTTCCCAAGTCAAAAGAATACCATATATCTCCACTGATTTGTCCGGATAATCAACGAAACTTGTCTGTGTGAGACCAATTATACCAACAGAAGAAACAAAAAGATGGTGGTCTTTCATATCTTAAGTTCGCCCAGTTCCAAGTTTCTCCCACCTTTTTTTTATTTTCATTCTCCTTGTAAGCAATTTACGGACATGGATAGACACAGGAATCCGCATATATTTTCGCCAACCTCCACCAAAATTGTTGGGATGAGCCTCCACAAAACAACCAATGAAATTTCCAATATCTTTTCAGACTGGAATCCACTGGGAAGGTCATAAACATGCACCCAGAACTGTAGTAGGAATAATGGGACCTGTTGGGGATTCATGCCAAATTCTATCTGAGCCATGACCAATAAGTATTGCTCGAAAGTCCACTGGGCCATCTTGGAGTACTCTTTGCATGATAGAACTGAAAAATATATAGATCAGATAGATCCCCAAGCTCTGTATACGTACTCCTTTAACAGGTCTCCATATTGAAGCCAACGTGTTCTTCATTGCTGTGAAATTTAGAGATTTATCCGTATAAAATTGACCAATAACACATCACTTCCATTCTTCTGTATTATTTTCTCTTCTTCTAGCACTATATAATTCTTTATTCAAATTTAGTTTGCCAGGATCTTGGAGACGTTGTTATTATTGGAGCTAACCACTGTAAATATTTTGGAGAATATAATAATGTAACATAAGCCTCATAATTCTCAAAATATAACAATGTAATATTAACAAGGATTAAAGGTTCCTTAAAACTTTTCGGACGCAATGTCTTTTATTATTTATTACATCAGAATGGAAAAATACATACCCACACCCACACTTTGAAGCTTACTTACCACTGTAAATATTATCACACCTAGGAAGCTCCATATCTAATTTATTCATTGTGACTTCACTTGTATTCAATCGGGGCAAACACGATTAGGATCGAATTGACGGGATTAAACTTTCTTGAACATGACAACAAAAGGGACGTCGCTCAGAGCCAAACGCCTCTTCCCATCTTCAAAGAAAATCCCCACATCTCTGCATATCACTTTACAGAAATTGCACACCGTGGGGCAGAACACAAGCTTGTAATCACTCTGATACTTCTCGATCTTGAACCAGTTGCTGGTCGTTCCCGGCCCCGGGTTCCCTTCAACTCCGCCGGTGGTGATGAAATATTGCTTGGATGATTCGTCGTACTGATCCAGCTTCCACACAGTCGATTGTACGCATATGGATGCAGCAGAGAACTTGATGTTTAAGTCCGTAGATTCGCGGATGAAGCCTCCCTTTTCGGATTTGACGGGGCTGAAGGTCAGTGGGAGCCCGTTCTGGAGTTCGAACGGCGCCTGGACGACGGAGAGCGGGCAGGTCTTGTTTCGAGTGCTGGATAGAGTGACGCCGCCGCCTCTTCCTCGGATGAGCGGCAGGATGTAGTAGAGGATGCCTTCGCGGAGTTTGTTTCCGGCCAGGTCCACCACCGAAGCTGGTAATTCTTCAGCTCCTTCTGTGCTGACCATGTAATGATTACCGTGAATCAAGATTAAGAGAATGATGTAGGAGATTAAACTATTCATAGTGATCGGATTGGATTCTATCTATTTTTATTAATTAAAGATGCTGCGGCAAATTGAAGTGGGCACTAAAAATAGAAAGCATCTAAATTTATAATCTCTAGCGACCAGAGAAAATCAAATCGTTCATATTTTACATAATAATAATAATAATATATTGGAAGAAATTGATAAAAGTCAAAGGCAGAACATGGTTGAGAATTGAGACCGTGTGAGAACTTAAAAGTCAAAGGTCAAATTTGATGGCATAATCTACTGCACGGCGTTGACTTTTTGGGAAATCCTGTCCCTGGTGGGGTGAGAGCAACGTTACGTTTGTTAGTTGTATATGGATAAAAAATTTTAGAGTTATATATATGAATTTGGATAATTTTTTTCTTGAAGCTAGTTTTTGAGGTTAAGTTAGATTTAAGTTTATATACGATTTCTAACATTTAAACTGTCATATTCAAATTGCTAGGCATTTTTTGAGATTGAGTTAGTTTTACTATTTATCGATCTGGTTTGACTCGAGCTGGTCCAAGTTTGGACGATCGCCCAGTTGATCCAAGTATGGCTGGTTGTTTCTATTGATTATAACTCTTGATTCGTCGATTTTTAAATAAAATGATAAGCATGAAAGTTGTATCTCTTTCTTTTAATGTTTCACACAATCAATCATCACTCAATATCGAGTTTTTATTAGAGATATATGCTCAAAATACTAGATCATATTCAAGTTGAATATTGTTCTTCATTCGGTGCAGAACCAGTAATTTTATCACGATTTTTCATCATCTTAAGCTCTAATGTGGGCTTCGACTTAAAATATGATTTTAAAATCATTTTGTTAGCTTTGTAGCTCTTATTGAATCGCTTTATTTCGATATTCGATATGAGTTATATGACCAAAATTCCAAAATTGGTTATGTCAAGCTGGTTGCAACTTCAATTACATGCTTGATCTTGCGACCACCAGCTTTTCTAGATAACATTTGGAATCTATCGAGCTGGTCTGAACTACGAGTTGTATCAATTTGAGCTTTTTGTTCAGCTATTTTGGTTACTGGTCATTTGAATAATCGAGTTATAAGATATTATCAAAAAAATTTAACTCGCAAAAAACTAAGTTGTGCTGAAATTATATTTTCAACAGCTTATCACTTTCAAATTAACATCTACAACTACACACTTAATAAAATATATTGACAACACAATAACAAGTTTTGTTATCATCAAAATCAAGATTGCTGAATAACCACTATATATTATACTGAAATCAAACCAAAAATAAACTCCTAAAAGCAACAAAAATTGAAGAGCAATCAAGCACATCAAATAAACCATGATAAATCTCCAACAAACCGGCGCAAATAAGATGCATGGTTTTAACTATATGCAAAATATAAGACTTCTCTAACAAACAATAAAAACACATTTGCCAATCATATTATCTTCTCCTTTTTCAGATAAGCGATCACCAAATTTATTCATTATAACATAAACACCACAAAATTTACAAATTACAATCCTCAGCACTGTAAAAACACAAAAAACACATTTCATTGGTGAATTTTTCTCCTAATTTTTAATTGGTGAAATTAATTTCATAAAATGAAAACAAATTTTGAGTTAGAGGTTGGGTTTTGCAGATTCTTTTACGGCCAATAATAAAAATTGAGTATGTCTTATCCAGTTAGCCAACTCCAGAGGTAATTTCGCTAGGAACGGCGGGGTGGTGCACTAGTGGCCGCGGCGGAGAGAGAATAATTTTAGACAAGTGATTTATGGTGAGGCCGAATCTTCTTGCTTCCACTTTACCCTGAATTTATAGCTCAAAATCCATGGAAGCGTCATCTTTATTGAGGTATGTCACCGCTTCTCATTTGGCATCTACAAAAACAATCGCCTTTAGAACTGCACTTCCTACTGGAATTCATCTGGGCTCCTTTTTCCAAAAGTGTTGCTGTATAAATCCTGCGAAAACAAATCCCAGAAATGGCACTTCTGTAGCTATTCATGCTTTGGATATCACTGATGATGATGATGGCGGTAATAGCATGGAAAATGGAAAGGGATTTAGTACTTCTAGTGATGTGGATTGGAAGGCGGAGTTTCTTGGGGAGGTAGACCCATATGCGTATTTGCCACCTAAGAAGAGGAAAAGTCAGCCTAAGTCTAGCTCTTTGCAAGAAAATGCTCAAATGGACTGGTGTGTGAGAGCTAGGAAGATTGCTTTGAAATCTATTGAATCCAGAGGATTGACTGCGAAGATGGAGAGTATGGTTACCGGTGAAAAGAAGAAAAAGAAAAAGAAAAAGAAGAAGATAAACCAACCCAAGAATGACAGCGTAAACCTAGTGAGTGACGAGCAAGAGGATCTTGATTTTGGTATCGATGATACAGATTTTGATGTGGATTCTTTGGATAAAGCTAGCCACCTTAGGAGAACGGTGAGTAAAATTTCTGATGGAATGTTTGAAGAAAGAAAGGCAAAAAACATGGAGACATTTGTTCAAAGGCTGTCTCAATTTTCAGGGCCTTCTGACCGTAGGAAAGAAATTAACTTGAATAAAGTCATCGTGGAGGCGCAGACTGCTGCGGAAGTTTTGGAGGCTACGGCTGAAGTCATCGCAGCCGTTGCGAAAGGGCTCAGCCCTTCACCTCTTTCGCCATTGAATATTGCCACAGCGTTGCATAGGATAGCCAAAAATATGGAGAAAGTTTCAATGATGAGGACTCGTAGATTGGCATTTGCTCGGCAAAAGGAGATGTGTATGCTTGTTGGGATGGCAATGGCTGCCTTGCCAGACTGCTCGGCGCAGGGAATTTCGAATATAGCGTATGCCTTGTCCAAGATTGGAGGCGAGCTTCTTTATTTGTCTGAAATGGACAGGGTCGCAGAGGTGGCATTGACTAAGGTTGCTGAATTTAATTCGCAAAATATAGCGAACCTAGCAGGGGCTTTTGCTTCTATGCAGCATTCTGCACCGAAACTCTTTCCAGAATTATCAAGTAGAGCCTCACATATCATCCACACTTTCAAGCCGCAAGAAATTGCTCAAGTATTGTGGGCTTTTTCTTCTCTCAGTGAAGCTGCAGACCCTTTACTGGACTCTCTTGATGATGTGTTTAAGGATGTCAAACAGCTTAAGTGCAGCTTGGTGCATGAAACATCTTATTTTGATGAAGATAGAGCACGTAGCATTGATAATGTCGTATCTGACGAATTTGCAGTGCCTGAAACACTTACATTTCTTAGAGATCAGCTAGGTAATATGTCTTGGTCATATGCAGTTCTTGGACAAATGAACCGTGTTTTCTTTTCCCATATCTGGAGAGCTATGAGCCATTTTGAGGAGAAACAAATTTCTGAGCAGCTTCGAGAAGATATCGTGTTTGCTTCTCAGGTTCGTCTGGTGAATCAGTGCTTAAAACTGGAGTATCCTCAGTTATCTCTTCCAGAGGAGGTTGAGGAGAAACTCCATCGCGCTGGAAAAACAAAGAGGTTTAATGAGAAGGTGACCTCTTCATTTCAAAAGGAGGTGGCCCGTCTTCTTGTTAGTACAGGCCTAGATTGGATCAAAGAATATGAAGTGAATGGCTACACTTTGGATGCAGCCTTGGTTGATAAGAAAGTTGCTCTGGAAATTGATGGGCCAACTCATTTCTCAAGAAATTCTGGTGTGTATACGGAAGTATATTAGTGTAAACAATTTGGATGATTTATCGTATGTGCTTCTCCGATACTATGATAATTATTATGCTTCTTCCTTTCAGGGATCCCTCTAGGACATACAATGTTAAAACAACGCATTGTTACTGCAGCTGGGTGGAAGCTTATCTCTGTGCCTCATCAAGAAGTAATTTCATGTTTTCCATTATTTTGTCATTTTTGTGTGTCAAATCTAATGCATCTGTTGTCGACCTGGAATTTACGCTTATGATCTCATGTTTCTGTCATAACAAGGCTTAGATACCCGATTAGGTGGTGATAACCTTGCGGACTAATCATATGCTGCTATTAATTTTGTAGAAGTAAACATTTTGCACCTGAACAAACTGATCAATAATGTTTTTTTGCACTTGTATGGATAAAGGAGTGATTGAACAAATTTACTTTTCACACGACGAATTTCCTAATCCAATGCTTTTCTCTCTGTTGCATTCCTGCAGTGGGAAGAACTTCAAGGCGAGTATGAGCAGCTGGAGTATCTCCGGCAGATACTTGGCGGTTATGCATACAGGGAAAAGATCGACGTTATAGCATAGTTTGCAAATGGTTGGTGTGCTTGTTTAGTGTCAAAATCATGGCTTTCTGATCTCATCAATCTATTAAGCTGAGGATATTGTTCTTAGCCATGATTCACTAATGATAGCTCTTTGGTGTGATTATTATTATACGAGTCCAGGATTCAAAGATTGAATTTTAGAATGTGAAACTGTTTATATACCATCATTTTAAGTAACATTCATCTGTTTTCACTTTGTTTGTGCATTTACAAGTTTTTTATTTTATATGTAATCTTTTTATTTGAAAGAATTGTATATAAAAAGATTAAATATTGTATTAAAATAAATAACTTTTAGAGATTATTTTTATAAGATTTTGATAAATATTTAGAACAATTATTATTATTATTCAAATTCAAGATATTTTTAATAATTTTTAAATTATTTTAGATTAAGGATGATATGATCTTTTGTATTTATATAATAATTATATAATCAGGAAAATTTATAAATTAGTCCTATAAATTTGTCACATTTAGATTTTAGTATGTTATCTTTGTCATATTTGATATATGTATGTTTCCTTTCCATTATTTAGACATTTGGTTTTTTTAACCCAATTTTCTTCAAATTGATAAACTTGAAATAGTTAGTTTTATCACATCACACATAAATTGGAATTTAACATGAACATCACATATTTCCTCCTATATCTATCAGCATCATCTTTTATTTAAATCAAGCAAAGCTTTAATTTTCTTTCAACAAATCCTTAAATTTCTAAGAAGAAAAGTTATTTTACACGATATTACGACGTCATCTATTTTTGAAGGAAGAATATTGTTCTGTAAATGTGGAAAAAGAGCACAATTGAGGATTTTCTTGGAGAAGATAATTTAGGTCGAAGGTTTCATGGCTACCAAAATTAAAGTGTGAGTGTCTTGTTTTTCAATTCTTTGATTTTACATCTTTATTGTGTTTTGATTTTTATAATCTTCTAGTAACATGTTTCACCAAACAATTTTCACCACATAGTACTCTATATGGCGGAGTGGTGAGTGTGATTTTTTTGCATGAGAAGATCCAACAATGTGTCGTAGTCAATCGGCTGTACTCGAAGCTTACAAGAAAGAGACGGAAAAAGAAAATCGAAATTTGAAGTTTTTACTAGTTAAATTATGATTGATTTTCATTTTTTTTATTTGGATTATTAGATAATCTCTTGTATGAAAATCACAAGCAGCTCGAATCCATATTTTTTGTAAAATAACTTCTTTTATCTAATAAAATTGGAGATTTTTTAAAGCCGAATTGCATGGATTATGTGATGTGATGATCTCCAATTCAAAGTTTACATATCATCAAAAAAATGTCGCTCAACAACCAGTGGAAATTGAGTAAAAGAAGACCAAATGTTAAAAAATAATAGAAAGATATCAGACGTAAATAAAAAATGATAAAGATATGAGACCAAAAACCAAAAGTGACAAACTTATAAGTCCAAATTTCCCCATATAACCATGGTCAGTCGATACATTTCATATACTACAGATTATATTATATTTTAGAAGAGCAGAAAGGAATAAATATATTAAATACGCTAAATAAACACCTATGAGAATTTGCAACTCAAATTCTTGAATGCACAGCCACTGAATGCAATAGTCTCTAAATTGTCGAACAGAGTAAATAGTCTCACACTAAGGGAACAACATCACAAAGCCAAAAAGAAAAAGGAAAGAAGACTTTGATCCTCCAGTTCTTTACATTGCAATGGACCAATCTAAAGTTGAACATTCCCTGAAAAGAGATCATAAAACAATATCAGAGAGTAATAAACAAAAACATAGATTAGAATTTTCAAAATAAAACGTTACATGTAAAAAATTTGAATTTTTTCTATTCTAAGGGGAGCAAATTGCCTCTCTTCCCCCCCTGGACTAGTGGACTATAATGGTTCCAATAATCTCAATAGAGCAGTTTTCGAATTTTCCTGATGCTTACCCCATAAGCTCGTGCAGTTAGCAGCCTTCGGCACAAAGTTCAGATCATATGATATTAATTCTTTCGCAAACCAAATTCAAATCTGATTCCTTTTTCACACTGTAAATAGGCAAAAAAGGCCATAAAAACTTACAGAAGCGTGCACATAATTTATAAAAAGTAAATTTGAGATCACAACCACTTCCATTAATTCAAGAAAAAAGTACTTATATATATATGGGTTTCTATTCAAAGTAACACCAGTATGAGTGGACCGACACAAAAGAGCTCATAAATTCGTAAATATAATTAACCATTATGACAAGTATTTCGGTTAGCTTATATAAGATTTATGAATGTCTTATATCTTTCCATAAAGGACATTACTTCCTCCAGTAAAATCAACTTAATCATTCACTTGTTAAAGCAGGGCCTCTAGGAAATAATTTTGTTAACTACAATATGCAGGTAAGCAAATATAATCAAGTTCACCTTCCACAAACCAACTGCAGAAGATCTGAAAATGAGATTGAGACATAGATAAATGTGAGATACCACAAGTTTAATCGTCATATTGCACACAAATGCACCAGAACAATTCAATCAAGAAGTTGAAATGTTTAAGAAGCCTTCTCTCCACGACCCAAAAAAAAGAGAAGCCTTTTTCAGATGAAATGATACATATTGTGGGATTAGAAACTAATACAAGTCACTCGTAAGGATGGAGCATCTGATTTTGAGTTAGATTGTGAAAGAAACTATCTTTGTTGTTATGTTTCAAAAACCTGGTTGAATAAACTATGGAACTGTCTTGCAACCAAAAAAATGATTTTTTAGACCTTCTCAAATTTTAGGATGGAGCATCTGATTTTGAGTTAGATTGTGAAAGAAACTATCTTTGTTGTTATGTTTCAAATACCTGGTTGAATAAACTATGGAACTGTCTTGCAACCAAAAAAATGATTTTTTAGACCTTCTCAAATTTTAGGATGGAGCATCTGATTTTGAGTTAGATTGTGAAAGAAACTATCTTTGTTGTTATGTTTCAAATACCTGGTTGAATAAACTATGGAACTGTCTTGCAACCAAAAAATGATTTTTTAGACCTTCTCAAATTTTAGGATGGAGCATCTGATTTTGAGTTAGATTGTGAAAGAAACTATCTTTGTTGTTATGTTTCAAATACCTGGTTGAATAAACTATGGAACTGTCTTGCAACCAAAAAAATGATTTTTTTAGACCTTCTCAAACACAGCAAGCAATGATTAACTTGTTGGAGACAAACTTCTACAGTCAAAATCCAGCACTGAGAAAATAGAACTTACTTATATAGAACGTCGCCACTGGATACAAGTTTCTTATAGAACCAATCTGGAACCAGTTTCTCAAGGTGCTCTATTTGTTTTTCAACCTCATCTAAGTAATCAACAACGGAATCAAGCTCTTTGATGCATGAAAGAAAAAGGTCGTCAATAAGCAAAGAAGAGAACAATACGGAAGCATGTATGCGTACCTCGGTCATCAATCTCACAATTGTACAAAATAATTTTATGAAGAAGTTCTTCCTTGGTAATGGGGCAAAAATTGACAGATTGGAATATCTTGTGAATCAATAGAACAAGATCAGACAAACAAAATGTTATTTCCTTATGAGAATTTTTTGTGACATTGCCGTCCGAGCAATAGAAATCTAATGATTTCTTAGCAGTAGAAGAGGGCTGCTTGCAGTTTTGGCTAGCTGTTGTCTTGCTCTCATCTTCACAGGTCAGCACTAATGCATTTGGTGGAGTTATCCTCAACGGAGTAATTTGCACAGGTGTTTCAACCAGCTGAATATCGCCACTCGAGGCAAGCTTAACAGGAGTGCTCTCACGTATGCTGGCTTCAGAAGGATAATCTGAAAATATCATTGTCTTTTTATTCTCTTCATTAATTACACCAGCGGATTTAAGAGGTGAGAGGAGATTAGTCTTCTCTATTTCTGGAACACCAGCCTTTTTAGAGAAGAATCTTCTAAAAGGAGGAGAACGAGATAAACTTATCGTATCTGTGTCACGTGACACTGACAAGTCCTTAAGAACTGGGTCTTCTTGGACTGTGAAACTTCTCTGGTTGAATGGCTCCGGTAGTGTAGCTTCAGGGACATGTGTATCCTGTTTAGCAAAACCAAAATCATACATTCAATTTTCAATATAAGAATTTTTTAGAAGAAATATTTATGTTGAGGTTTATATATGAAGTTTAAAACAGCTGGAAACCAAATAAAGGTCTTGAATAGCAGTTAGCTACTACTAAATGTGTTTCCTGCGAATCAGTTTTGGTATGCAAATTAGAGGCTCAGTAACCATTGATCATTTCCTAAAGTATTCAGAAAATGTATCTTGTCAAACCTCAATGACAAAATTCTCATCTAAAGAAAGACCATATTACCTCAGGATGTGCTACATAAAAATCTCTTAGCCTCGAAGAGAAAAGATTGCTTAGACCAACAAACACAGATTCCTCACAGTGATCATCTACAACATCAAAGAGCAATGTGATCTTCATATCTGGCTTCATGCACTTAGTTTTATCATCATGTATGAGAATCTTATCGATCTGAACTGCTTCGGGTAGTATATGTTTTATCTGTGCAATATGCGTGAATAGGAATTTCCTGATAAATGGACATAAAATAATGAAGGATTAGAATGCATACAGCAATCAAATATGTTTGAAACTGAATAACAGTTTGCAATAATTATAAAGATTGCACCAAGGTGGACAGATGCCATCACAATTGCAATTACAGCAAATTATTTTTCTTCATTGACTTGCAATTTTAAGTAGAGTCTCAGTTCATGTCACCACATCCAATCATGATAAAAATAATAATAATAAAGGGCACCATATTAATAAGATAAAGTACATAAAGTTTTATCGAGAATCATCAATTCAAACCATCAGTGATTCACTTGAAAGAATTGTTGGAGTTCAGATCAACAGACAGTTTACACTGATAGATATAAGGAGCAACCAGAAGAATGAAAAAATAAAAAAGGAACGATCAAAACAAATAGACAAAAAGAAGCTACGTAGCATCAACATTAAAAGGGAAAAAAATTGGCAGCAACCACTACCTTCCAGTCAGAATTTCAACAAGACAGCTAATGTTCTTAAAGGTAGGTGCCCTGTTACGCAGTTTGAGCATCCTCAATGAACTAATCATACAACCGTAAAACTCCGATAATATCCCATAACTGAAATTCAGAAACAAAACTTGTAAAGTTTTCAGGCTTTTGTTCGATTTACCGGTACACAAAAAAAAAAACAAAAACAAACAAACAAAAACGCAAATACAGTAGCTCACTTCTTAGGGAGTTCCTCAACCGGCGCTTCCCCGCATTTAACCCGCGAAGGCTCGTTCATTTTCACCGGTGTAGGCGATGAAAGTCCACACATTGATTATGGGTTTCACCTTCATTTTTTGAACCGTCAGAGAAAGAGATAACGTGGCCGGTTGCGTTCAATTCTTGAGCATTATTTTCCTCTCCCGAGTCTTTCATCTCGCAGACTCAATCCTGAAACAAATAGAGATAAGAATGCTTCGTCAGAATATACATTCAAGGCATCTTGTGTGGTTCGTGATTTCACGAAAGCATCAAAATTGTGCGATTAAAATGAAAAGATGTGGATTGAGTATCAATGAGTCGATTTCTACCTGTTGTTCAAGATTTGAAATTCGAATGGTAAAATGGAATTGGGGGGTTTTAGGGTTTTCTCGTCGGTTCGGATACGTAGGTGCAGGGGAGGAGGGAAAAGTAGCAAGTGTTTCAAAATATGGGCTGGTCTGAATCCTACCTTGGCAACGGCGGCTTTTGTGGGCTGATAAAATATTATTGGGCCTTGGAAGTTGGAATAAAAAATATTGAGTAGTGATAATAAAAATAAAAAAAATAGAAAGAAAATTTTTTTCTCTAAATTTTAAAATTAGTTTTTCTCTAAATTTAAAATTAAATTTGTCAATTTTTTAACATTAATTAGTAGTAAGGATATTTGAAAATTCAAATTTATAAATGAATGAATATGTCAATAACATCAAATTATTTCAAATTTAATTAAAATATGAAACTTAATTTTAAAATCAAATTTGTTATTAACATTCTTGTTTATTGGGTAAGTCTCTTGTGAGACAATTTCACGAATCTTTATCTATGAGACGGGTCAATCCTATCAATATTCACAATAAAAAGTAATATTCTTAGCATAAAAAGGTAATATTTTTTCATGGATGACCCAATAAGAGATACGTCTCACAAAATACGACCCGTGAGACCGTCTAACACAAGTTTTTGCCTTGTTTTTTTATTTATTTAGATTTAGAATAAAGGCACAAACTTGTGTGAGACGGTCTCACGAGTCGTATTTTGTGAGACAGATCTCTTATTGTGGTCATCCATGAAAAAGTATTATCTTTTATGCTAAGAGTATTAATTTTTATTGTGAATATTGATAGGGTTGACCCGTCTATGAGACCGTCTCACAGATAAAATTTCGTGAAACCATCTCACAAGAGATCTACTCTTCGATAAAATGTTTTAAAACTTCAAATACAACATTTTAAAAATAGTTTTGAGGTTTAAATATAGAAGTAAACATATGTGCCACATATGAAAAGATTGGTTTTGAATTCTATTACTTTACAAATTATAATAAGACAGCACCCAAGATTATTGGATTTTGGTAGAAAATGAATCGTTTTCCCCATAATCTATAAGTAAATATTTTTAAAATAATTAAAATAAAATATTATTTTTACGCACATTATACGTTTGTTTCACTTTCACGCACTAACTTTATTTCAAGATGGGAAAACTCATTCTACTAGGATGCTTTAGACTGAAATCTTTGAAATCAAATTATTTTAAATTTGTGATGTAAATTTATCGTTTTGTTTGGATGCTTTTGAATTTGAAATTTCTTCTCTTCCATTGTACACTCGTCATCAAATGGTTTGTCTTTATATAAAGATAGAGTTAGGTCTCTTGTGAGACGGTCTCATGAATTTTTATCTTGGACGGGTCAACATGTCCAATATTTACAATAAAAGTAATATTTTACCATAAAAAATTATATGTTTCATGGATGACCCAAATAGAGACTCGTCTCACAAATACGACCCGTAAGACCGTCTCACACAAGTTTTTTGCATAAAGATATTATGCAATTGCATCATGCACGATGTTGGGTTAAGCATGTGCATTAATTGATAGTCGTATTGGGATGATTGACTTCCTCGAGAAGTTCCCGTGTATCAAGTTGTTGACATTGCGCCGTTTGATCTGGTTAGTTGGGTAGGTCATAAAAGAGTGACATCAAATCTTAACGGATAATATTGTCTCTAATGTGACAGAATCGTAGCAAAGAAATGATATATGACATAAGCATAAGTAGATATACACAAACCTCTTCGAGGACTTGTGGACCTTAACTATCCGACACATTCGCATAAATTAGATGCACTCTACGTTGTCACATGTATAATTAAATAACGTTGTGTAGTAACTAAAAGTTATAGCTTTTGACTTAATAGTAATCGAATGATCCAATAACTGGTATTACAATGAGATCACGAGTTCAAGTGAAATGTTATTAACGTGTATGACCGAGAGTGATTCTGAAGTAAGTGACCTCTTAGAAATTTCACGTATAGCTGACAAACTTGCTTGAATTTTTTAGTTGATTTTTCTCAGGCCCGTCAGGTGCTCCCCAAGTCTGCTGATTATTTGAAGATCCCTTGCTAATATGCCAAGCTAAATAAAGCCTTAGACATGATAAAAGTTGATGACAACATAGTACGCCGTTGAGCTTCTTCAAGTCCAATAAAAATATTTGTACATTTTTTGAAGATCCCTTGCTAATATGCCCAGCATCTATTGTATTTCATAAAAATGGAAAGAAGACAAAAGACATCAAGCATTCTCGACATTCGAAGCTGTTGTTTGTAAGGTTCAGAGCCATTCAAAAATTATTAATGTTGGGGTTCCCAAGTATTTAAAGAGGCGATAATCAAACATTGAAGACAACTGACAATTTGAAAATCCTTGAGCATTCAAGTGTTGTATCATTTTATCAACACCTAAATAGTTTGTATTTGATCCTTGAAGGTCTTTGTGTTGTTTTAATTGAGTCTATCAATGAGCTGATAAAACGTTTGACGATCGTATAACTATCAAAAAGCATTTTCTTAACAAATAACGTGTATCGTCGAGCTACTAAGATTTCAACATGCTTTTAGAGTTAAATGCCAGCTGAAACGGTTTGTATAATATGTTGTATTCATCAAAGTTTTCGAGCAAATAACTCATAAATCGAAACAAAACAGAAACATACAGTAATTTAATTCCAACTTTCATAAACAAATCTTTTCTTATTTACCTTTCATTCTACTTTTGCTATGTTTTATTTAACTTTGTTTTCAGATCTTGCTTACACCTAGCTTATTTATCAAGTTATCGAGTCCAGCAAACTCTTCCGCAATTATAAAATTATGTTTAACCATTTTTTTATCGTTGATTGAGAATTAAACTTTGATAGCCGACCCCAACTGAAATCTTTTATAAATCTATAAAATTTATAAGGTGTTTATTCACTCACAAAAAACCCTCACCAATCATAAAAATTTTCGTCTCGGCGGAGGGGCGTGGCACCACAATAGACTAACGTTGTATCCATAATTGTTTCAGTGGAGGATGTCACCATGATACATCACTTTTCGACATCCAAAAGCCTTGTCCAATATTCGGCACCGGGAAAGTCTGACTATTTGTCGGAACCAAAGCATCATCAAATATTCAAATTATCCATAATAAGCAAAATCCCACATCAAATATAAGTAAATCAAGTTTTAACAGCTCTTCCATCAATTTATCCCACATCTCTTGAAATTTCAGCATCTCTTTGGCTAAATGAAGTACATGCAGCTGCACAAAAATTATCCCTCACCATTAATTTATAGTAACCTTACATAAATTCTCTCGGATATACGTCTATGTGGCAAAAACTTGTGTGAAGACGGTCTCACATGTCGTATTCTGTGAGACAGATCTCTTATTTGAATCATACATGAAAAAGTATTATTTTTTATGCTAAGAGTATTACTTTTTATTGTGAATATCGGTAGGATTGACCCGTCTTACAGATAAAGATTCGTGAGACCGTCTCACAAGAGATCTACTGATCCGTCTATGTCCGCACCATGTCAACTGCTTGCCAACCCTATCAAGTGACACACACATGTCATGCATTAAACTAACATGACTTAGACTAGTTTTGCATTGAGAATTATCGTATCCGTGAAGAGTAAAATATTATTGTAATCGTAAAAATATATTTACCGTTTCGATATTGCAAAATGCAAGAGTGAAAATGATTAGAATCCCCACCTATTTCCCTTGTTAATCTAATCTATATTCTTTGTGATGGTTGAGGAATTTTAATCCTCAAAATATCTTATTTGTTGTGCCCAATTTAAGGGACCAGGTAGGGGGAAGGGCAGCCGTCTAATTGACTTGCATATTCCACGTGTCCTTGTATATTTATCCACCCACGCTTATAAAATTCAATTATATATTTGTACGTTTACACAATATATATATTATATATATGTGTAAACGTACAAATATATAATTGAATTTTATAAGCGTGGGTGGATAAATACAAGGACACGTGGAATATGCAAGTCAATTAGACGGCTGCCCTTCCCCCTACCTGGTCCCTTAAATTGGGCACAACAAATAAGATATTTTGAGGATTAAAATTCCTCAACCATCACAAAGAATATAGATTAATTAACAGGGAAATAGGTGGGGATTCTAATCATTTTCACTCTTGCATTTTGCAATATCGAAACGGTAATATATTTTTTACGATTACAATAATATTTTACTCTTCACGGATAGCGATAAGTTCTCAATGCAAAACTAGTCTAAGTCATGTTAGTTTATGCATGACATGTGTGTGTCACTTGATAGGGTTGGCAAGCAGTTGACATGGTGCGGACATAGACGGATCATAATCTCTTGTGAGACGGTCTCACGAATCTTTATCTGTAAGACGGGTCAATCCTACCGATATTCACAATAAAAGTATACTCTTAGCATAAAAAATAATACTTTTTCATGTATGATTCAAATAGAGATCTGTCTCACAGAATACGACATGTGAGACCGTCTTCACACAAGTTTTTGCCACATAGACGTTATCCGAGAGAATTTATGTAAGGTTACTATAAATTAATGGTGAGGGATAATTTTTGTGCAGCTGCATGTACTTCATTTAGCCAAAGAGATGCTGAAAATTTCAAGAGATGTGGGATAAATTGATGGAAGAGCTGTTAAAACTTGATTTACTTATATTTGATGTGGGATTTTGCTTATTATGGATAATTTGAATATTTGATGATGCTTTGGTTCCGACAAATAGTCACTTTCCCGGTGCCGAATATTGGACAAGGCTTTTGGATGTCGAAAAGTGATGTATCATGGTGACATCCTCCACTGAAACAATTATGGATACAACGTTAGTCTATTGTGGTGCCACGCCCCTCCGCCGAGACGAAAATTTTTGATTGGTGAGGGTTTTTTGTGAGTGAATGAACACCTTATAAATTTTATAGATTTATAAAAGATTTCAGTTGGGTCGGCTATCAAAGTTTAATTCTCAATCAACGATAAAAAAATGAGTTAAAATAATTTATAATTGCGGAAGAGTTTGCTGGACTCGATAACTTGATAAATAAGCTAGGTGTAAGCAAGATCTGAAAACAAAGTTAAATAAACATAGCAAAAGTAGAATGGAAAGGTAAATAAGAAAAGATTTGTTTATGAAAGTTGAATTAAATTACTATTGTTTCTGTTTTGTTTCGATTTATGAAGTTATTTGCTCGAAAACTTTGATGAATACAACATATTATACGAACCGTTTCAGCTGGCATTTAACTCTAACAGGTTGAAAATCTTAGTAGCTCGACGATACACGTTATTTGTTAAGAAAATGCTTTTTGATAGTTATACGTCGTCAAACGTTTTATCAGCTCATTGAGACTCAATTAAACAACACAAAAGACCGTCAAGGATCAAATACAAACTATTTAGGTTTGATAAATGATACAACACTTGAATGCTCAAAGGATTTTCAAATTTGTCAGTTGTCTTCAATGTTTGATTATCGCCTCTTTAAATACTTGGGAACCCCAACATTAATAATTTTTGAATGGCTCTGAACCTTACAAACAACAGCTTCGAATGTCGAGAATGCTTGATGTCTTTTGTCTTCTTTCTATTTTATGAAATACAATAGATGCTGGGCATATTAGCAAGGGATCTTCAAAAAATGTACAAATATTTTTTATTGGACTTGAAGAAGCTCAACGGCGTACTATGTTGTCATCAACTTTTATCATGTCTAAGGCTTTATTTAGCTTGGCATATTAGCAAGGGATCTTCAAATAATCAGCAGACTTGGGGAGCACCTGACGGGCCTGAGAAAATCAACTAAAAAATTCAAGCAAGTTTGTCAGCTATACGTGAAATTTCTAAGAGGTCACTCACTTCAGAATCACTCTCGGTCATACACGTTTAATAAACATTTTCACTTGAACCCGTGATCTCATTGTAATACTAGTTATTGGATCATTCGATTACTATTAAGTCAAAAGCTATAACTTTTAGTTACTACACAACTTTATTTAATTATACATGTGACAACGTAGAGTGCATCTACTTGTATGCGAATGTGTCGGATAGTTAAGTCCACAAGTCCGAAGAGGTTTGTGTATATCTACTTATGCTTATGTCATATATCATTTCTTTGCTACCGATTCTGTCACATTAGAGACAATATTATCCGTTAAGATTTGATGTCACTCTTTTATGACCTACCCAACTAACCAGATCAAACGGCGCAATGTCAACAACTTGATACACGGGAACTTCTCAGGAAGTCACTCATCCCAATACGACTATCAATTAATGCACATGCTTAACCCAACATCGTGCATGATGCAATGCATAATATCTTTATGGCAAAAACTTGTGTGAGACGGTCTTACGGGTCGTATTTTGTGAGACGAGTCTCTTATTTGGGTCATCCATGAAAAAATATTAATTTTTATGTTAAAAATATTACTTTTTATTGTAAATATTGGCATGGTTGACCCGTCACACAGATAAAAATTCATGAGACCGTCTCACAAGAGACCTACTCTATCTTTATATAAAGACAAACCATTTGATGGACGAGTGTAAAATGGAAGAGAAGAAATTTCAAATTCAAAGCATCCCAAACAAAACGATAAATTTACATCACAAATTTAAAATAATTTGATTTCAAAGATTTCAGTCTAAAGCATCCTAGTAGAATGAGTTTTCCCATCTTGAAATAAAGTTAGTGCGTGAAAGTGAAACAAACGTATAATGTGCGTAAAAATAATATTTTATTTTAATTATTTTAAAAATATTTACTTATAGATTTATGGGGAAAACGATTATTTTCTACCAAAATCCAATAATCTTGGGTGGAACATTGCTTCTTATTATAATTTGTAAAGTAATAGAATTCAAAACCAATCTTTTCATATGTGCACATGTTTTACTTCTATATTTAAACTCAAAACTATTTTTAAAATGTTGTATTTGAAGTTTTAAAACATTTTATCGAAGAGTAGATCTCTTGTGAGATGGTTTCACGAATTTTATCTGTGAGACGGTCTCACAAACGGGTCAACCCTATCAATCACAATAAAAATTAATACTCTTAGCATAAAAGATAATATTTTTCATGGATGACCCAAATAAGAGATCTGTCTCACAAAATACGACTCGTGAGACCGTCTCACACAAGTTTGTGCCTTTATTCTAAATCTAAATAAATAAAAAACAAGGCAAAACTTGTGTTAGACGGTCTCACGGGTCGTATTTTGTGAGACATCTCTTATTTGGGCCATCCATGAAAAAATATTACCTTTTTATGCTAAGAATATTACTTTTTATTGTGAATATTGATAGGATTGACCCGTCTCACAGATAAAGATTCGTGAAATTGTCTCACAAGAGACTTACCCAAAAACAAGAATGTTAAAACAAATTTGATTTTAAAATTAAGTTTCATATTTTTAATTAAATTTGAAATAATTTGATGTTATTGACATATTCATTCATTTATAAATTTGAATTTTCAAATATCCTTACTACTAATTAATGTTAAAAAATTGACAAATTTAATTTTAAATTTAGAGAAAAACTAATTTTAAATTTAGAGAAAAAATTTTCTTTCTATTTTTTTATTTTTTATTATCACTACTCAATATTTTTTTTCCAACTTCCAAGGCCCAATAATATTTTATCAGCCCACAAAAGCCGCCGTTGCCAAGGTAGGATTCAGACCAGCCCATATTTTGAAACACTTGCTACTTTCCCTCCTCCCCTGCACCTACGTATCCGAACCGACGAGAAAACCCTAAACCCCCCAATTCCATTTTACCATTCGAATTTCAAATCTTGAACAACAGGTAGAAATCGACTCATTGATACTCAATCCACATCTTTTCATTTTAATCGCACAATTTTGATGCTTTCGTGAAATCACGAACCACACAAGATGCTCTTGAATGTATATTCTGACGAAGCATTCTTATCTCTATTTGTTTCAGGATTGAGTCTGCGAGATGAAAGACTCGGGAGAGGAAAATAATGCTCAAGAATTGAACGCAACCGGCCACGTTATCTCTTTCTCTGACGGTTCAAAAAATGAAGGTGAAACCCATAATCAATGTGTGGACTTTTCATCGCCTACACCGGTGAAAATGAACGAGCCTTCGCGGGTTAAATGCGGGGAAGCGCCGGTTGAGGAACTCCCTAAGAAGTGAGCTACTGTATTTGCGTTTTTGTTTGTTTTGTTTTTGTTTTTTTTTTTGTGTACCGGTAAATCGAACAAAAGCCTGAAAACTTTACAAGTTTTGTTTCTGAATTTCAGTTATGGGATTTATCGGAGTTTTACGGTTGTATGATTAGTTCATTGAGGATGCTCAAACTGCGTAACAGGGCACCTACCTTTAAGAACATTAGCTGTCTTGTTGAAATTCTGACTGGAAGGTGGGTTGCTGCCAATTTTTTTCCCTTTTAATGTTGATGCTACGTAGCTTCTTTTTGTCTATTTGTTTTGATCGTTCCTTTTTTATTTTTTTCATTCTTCTGGTTGCTCCTTGTATCTATCAGTGTAAAATGTCTGTTGATCTGAACTCCAACAATTCTTTCAAGTGAATCACTGATGGTTTGAATTGATGATTCTCGATAAAACTTTATGTACTTTATCTTATTAATATGGTGCCCTTTATTATTATTATTTTTATCATGTTTGGATGTGGTGACATGAACTGAGACTCTACTTAAAATTGCAAGTCAATGAAGAAAAATAATTTGCTGTAATTGCAATTGTGATGGCATCTGTCCACCTTGGTGCAATCTTTATAATTATTGCAAACTGTTATTCAGTTTCAAACATATTTGATTGCTGTATGCATTCTAATCCTTCATTATTTTATGTCCATTTATCAGGAAATTCCTATTCACGCATATTGCACAGATAAAACATATACTACCCGAAGCAGTTCAGATCGATAGATTCTCATACATGATGATAAAACTAAGTGCATGAAGCCAGATATGAAGATCACATTGCTCTTTGATGTTGTAGATGATCACTGTGAGGAATCTGTGTTGTTGCTCTAAGCAATCTTTTCTCTTCGAGGCTAAGAGATTTTTATGTAGCACATCCTGAGGTAATATGGTCTTTCTTTAGATGAGAATTTTGTCATTGAGGTTTGACAAGATACATTTTCTGAATACTTTAGGAAATGATCAATGGTTACTGAGCCTCTAATTTGCATACCAAAACTGATTCGCAGGAAACACATTTAGTAGTAGCTAACTGCTATTCAAGACCTTTATTTGGTTTCCAGCTGTTTTAAACTTCATATATAAACCTCAACATAAATATTTCTTCTAAAAATTCTTATATTGAAATTGAATGTATGATTTTGGTTTTGCTAAACAGGATACACATGTCCCTGAAGCTACACTACCGGAGCCATTCAACCAGAGAAGTTTCACAGTCCAAGAAGACCCAGTTCTTAAGGACTTGTCAGTGTCACGTGACACAGATACGATAAGTTTATCTCGTTCTCCTCCTTTTAGAAGATTCTTCTCTAAAAAGGCTGGTGTTCCAGAAATAGAGAAGACTAATCTCCTCTCACCTCTTAAATCCGCTGGTGTAATTAATGAAGAGAATAAAAAGACAATGATTTTTCAGATTATCCTTCTGAAGCCAGCATACGTGAGAGCACTCCTGTTAAGCTTGCCTCGAGTGGCGATATTCAGCTGGTTGAAACACCTGTGCAAATTACTCCGTTGAGGATAACTCCACCAAATGCATTAGTGCTGACCTGTGAAGATGAGAGCAAGACAACAGCTAGCCAAAACTGCAAGCAGCCCTCTTCTACTGCTAAGAAATCATTAGATTTCTATTGCTCGGACGGCAATGTCACAAAAAATTCTCATAAGGAAATAACATTTTGTTTGTCTGATCTTGTTCTATTGATTCACAAGATATTCCAATCTGTCAATTTTTGCCCCATTACCAAGGAAGAACTTCTTCATAAAATTATTTTGTACAATTGTGAGATTGATGACCGAGGTACGCATACATGCTTCCGTATTGTTCTCTTCTTTGCTTATTGACGACCTTTTTCTTTCATGCATCAAAGAGCTTGATTCCGTTGTTGATTACTTAGATGAGGTTGAAAAACAAATAGAGCACCTTGAGAAAACTGGTTCCAGATTGGTTCTATAAGAAACTTGTATCCAGTGGCGACGTTCTATATAAGTAAGTTCTATTTTCTCAGTGCTGGATTTTGACTGTAGAAGGTTGTCTCCAACAAGTTAATCATTGCTTGCTGTGTTTGAGAAGGTCTAAAAAATCATTTTTTTGGTTGCAAGACAGTTCCATAGTTTATTCACCAGGTATTTGAAACATAACAACAAGATAGTTTCTTTCACAATCTAACTCAAAATCAGATGCTCCATCCTAAAATTTGAGAAGGTCTAAAAATCATTTTTTGGTTGCAAGACAGTTCCATAGTTTATTCAACCAGGTATTTGAAACATAACAACAAAGATAGTTTCTTTCACAATCTAACTCAAATCAGATGCTCCATCCTAAAATTTGAAAGGTCTAAAAAATCATTTTTTTGGTTGCAAGACAGTTCCATAGTTTATTCAACCAGGTATTTGAAACATAACAACAAAGATAGTTTCTTTCACAATCTAACTCAAAATCAGATGCTCCATCCTAAAATTTGAGAAGGTCTAAAAAATCATTTTTTTGGTTGCAAGACAGTTCCATAGTTTATTCAACCAGGTTTTTGAAACATAACAACAAAGATAGTTTCTTTCACAATCTAACTCAAAATCAGATGCTCCATCCTTACGAGTGACTTGTTATTTCTAATCCCACAATATGTATCATTTCATCTGAAAAAGGCTTCTCTTTTTTTTGGGTCGTGGAGAGAAGGCTTCTTAAACATTTCAACTTCTTGATTGAATTGTTCTGGTGCATTTGTGTGCAATATGACGATTAAACTTGTGGTATCTCACATTTATCTATGTCCTCAATCTCATTTTCAGATCTTCTGCAGTTGGTTTGTGGAAGGTGAACTTGATTATATTTGCTTACCTGCATATTGTTAACAAAATTATTTCCTAGAGGCCCTGCTTTAACAAGTGAATGATTAGTTGATTTTACTGGAGGAGTAATGTCCTTTATGGAAAGATATAAGACATTCATAATCTTATATAAGCTAACCGAAATACTTGTCATAATGGTTAATTATATTTACGAATTTATGAGCTCTTTTGTGTCGGTCCACTCATACTGGTGTTACTTTGAATAGAAACCCATATATATATAGTACTTTTTTCTTGAATTAATGGAATGTGGATCTCAAATTTACTTTTTATAAATTTTATTTGTGCACGCTTCTGTAAGTTTTTATGGCCTTTTTTGCCTATTTACAGTGTGAAAAAGGAATCAGATTTGAATTTGGTTGTGCGAAAGAATTAATATCATATGATCTGAACTTTGTGCCGAAGGCTGCTAACTGCACGAGCTTATGGGGTAAGCATCAGGAAAATTCGAAAACTGCTCTATTGAGATTATTGGAACCATTATAGTCCCTAGTCCAGGGGGGGAAGAGAGGCAATTTGCTCCCCTTAGAATAGAAAAAATTCAAATTTTTTACATGTAACGTTTTATTTTGAAAGTTCTAATCTATGTTTTTGTTTATTACTCTCTGATATTGTTTTATGATCTCTTTTCAGGGAATGTTCAACTTTAGATTGGTCCCTTGCAATGTAAAGAACTGGAGGATCAAAGTCTTCTTTCCTTTTTCTTTTTGGCTTTGTGATGTTGTTCCCTTAGTATGGAGACTATTTACTCT